>NC_043988.1:33534273-33834273 GCF_902150065.1 Myripristis murdjan
GAGGGTTAAAGTTACTTGATGATCATCGGTCAGTGGAGGGATGACCCTTACGGAAAGAAAATATATTTACCAATATATTAAATGAAATATATGGTAGTATATTAGAATATATTACATCTAATATATGGAATTACAATATACTGAAATATATTTTATATTTGAAAATGTCTTCGCAATACATGGAGTAATATATTGGTGAAACATATATTATGCAATATATTTATATATTGCATCAATATACTGTAATGTGTTTCAATATATGTAATAATACATAAGTAATTGAGCATTTCAGATTTGCAAAGTATTGCATATGAATATATATGAATTTATATCCCGTAATATGTCATTTTATATTTATAAATATCCTCCATAATGTATTTAGATTTATATGAGATGAATACTGGGTGCATATATTTAAACATACATGATCTATGACTTTCCAATTATTTGGGACCATGTGTTAGAAATATATGTACAGGTATATGTCATGCATGGTCCATGCATATGTCATGGTTGTTTATTGGAAAATATGTAATGTTAAAAAAAACATTCCAATATATTTTTATATATGTTACATATATACATATATGGTATATGCATATATTGCAGTATATTTGAACATATAAAGACAAACTATTACACGTAAAAATATAGTGCTGTTTTTGGTCTTAATTGCAATATTTTTTATATGTATCAATATATAAACATGTATGGTCTATGCATATATTTCAATATACTGGAAAATATGTATTAAAAAAATGTAAAAAATGTATTATCTAATAGATCACATGATATTTTCCAATATACTGCAATATATTTTTGTTTCGTAAGGGGAGGTCTGGAGCTGACAGACAACAACACAGGTGACACCTACAACACAAGGACCTCTAAAACAAATTTCTCTGTTCTCTGATTGGCTGCTCTGCTTGTGACTGCAAAGAGAAGAAACCCAGACTTTCCTTCATGGAGTTTTTCATTTAGTCTCATGTTACTGTTTGGTATATACCTGGCAAATCCATGTATCTTTAATACATGGCTTTACATATTTAAAGGTATATTTCTGTTTGCATCTTTTATGAATTCACGCATGTACGGCTTTGATCTGAATATCTGAACGTAAAGTGTGTTGAGACTTTTGCTGATGATAACGCACTTTCAACAAAGTGCTGAAAGGGAAGGTTGCGCTTCAACAATGTGATTCCCAGCAGAGTGCTAAACCCAAAATCCAACAGGCATATTAAAAAAAATGTGAAAAGGTAGCACGTCCCAAGTTTTAAAGTCAACGAGGACAAATTACTCACAGCTCACCTGTTGATTTGGCTCAACGTATTTTGATTTCAAAATCTGAGATGTGCTACCGCTTTAAACAGACATTGCGTTGTTTCGGCGAGGGGTGTATTATGTCAGCGAGCTCGCGGCGTCCAGCTTCACGTGTCGGTCACTTCAGACTCGGAGACGCCGAAGCACCAGACCGCACAAAAGCACAACGCTGCTAAGTGAAACATGTCAATCTGAGAGCATCTACACAGAGATGACTGCCTCCCTCATGAATAATGCAGGTGATCACACACACACACACACACACACACACACTGAAGCACTCATCCACAAACATGCACAGAAACTTTAAAGCAGTGCACGCATGTGTGTGATTGTGTAAAGCTCAGCTCAGTGCAGAGCAAGGCACTAACATTGCTGGGGTTGGAGGTTCAACTCCCACCGGGCCCGCCAAGGCTAAAAATAAGAGTACCCGTGGCGGTTCACTGCATAAAAGCATCAAACAAATGGTGTGTGTGTATATATATATATATATATATGTACCCAAGACTATGCACACACACACACACACACACACACACACACACGCACACACACGCACACACACACACACACTTAAACACACGTTTACAGACTTACTGCTGCAGTCTGCGGTGGCGGGGTTGAGGAAGAGTCCCTCAGGGCAGCCGCTCCTGCAGTAGCCGTTGTGCAGCGAGACCAGAGGGGGGCAGGAGGTGCAGTCGGCCTGGGACGGCCCGGAGCAGCTCTGACAGGACGGGTGGCACGCTATGGGAGGTGGGGGGACGAGGGGGAGGGTCGGGGAGGAGAGAGGATGAGGAGATGGAGAGTAAGAATAAGTATGGGAGCATTGGAATACAGGGAGAGAAGAGAAGGAGAAGGTAGACGGAGGTTTCAGAGCGAGAAAGAGGAGAGGGAGGAGGAGAGGAGGGGAAGGAGGAAGGAAGGAGGGAATGAAATCAGAAAAGTATGGAGAACAGATTGAGGGAAAGTAGGGGAGAGGGGGAAGGGAGGAAAGATGGAGAGAGATGGAAGTGAAAGTGCAGACAAAAGAGGGAGGAATAAGGAGGACGAGAGGAGAGGAAACAGGAAAGGAAATCAGGTGATTATGGGGTTCGAGAGGAGAGAGAGGGAGGGAGATGATGGGGAGATGGATGGAAAGAGGGAGTTAAGACGGAAAAAGGAGCGATGGAAAAGGAGGAAAGTACGGATGGGATTGAAGAAAAGAGGGAGATAGGGAAGATGGAGGGAAGGAGGGAAGAAGGAAGGGTCCAAGGGAGCAAGGAAGGGAGGAAAGGAAGCAGAGATTGAGGCACAAGAGGGAAGGAAGAGAGAGAAGCAAAGGGATGAAAGATGGAGGGAAGGAGATGGAAGTGAAAAGAGGGGATGAAAGAGGGAGGAAGAAGGAAGAGCAGAGGAGGACGGGAGAGAAGAAAAGATGACGACGGGAGGGGGGAGATCAGGGAAAGGAGGAGAAAGGAGAAACAGGGAAGGAAGTGCTAGCAAAAAGACAGATAAAGGTAGGAGGAGGTAGGAAGGAAAGATGGAGAAGGAGAAGAGGGAGGGCAGGAAAAAAGGAGAGATGAACAAAGGGAGGGAGGGAAATCAGGCAGTGATGGAGTCAGAGAAGAAAGAGCGAGACAGGGGAGGGGAAAGAGAAAGGGAAGGAGGAAAGGAGATAGAGAAGGAAGGGATGACAGATGAAATATATAAAGAGAAGGCAATGAGATGAGGAGGAAAGAAAAGGAGGGAGGAAGGGAGGGAGACAAGAAATGGAAAGAGTAGAGAGAGGAAGGAGAAAGAGGAGGAGAAGAGGAGGATGCAGAGAGAATGAAGGAGGGAAGGACGGAACGCGTGATGGAGTGATGGAGAGACGAGAGGGACATTATTCATTAAGGAGATTTTCATGAAGCAGTGTCCGAGCGTTATTGGCTGCATTTCCATCCAACTGTCAGGACGATTTTAGGCAATCTCTCTGAGCCGCCGCAAAAAATAAATGAGGAATTAGGTGCATTTCCATCAGCCGGCTGGAGTGGATGAATCAGCTCCTGAACCTCAAAAAAAATAAATAAATAAATAAAATAAAATCCACCAGGAAAAGAATTAAAAATTAAATGTTTCACAGATTGATCAGCACCGGCAAGTTGTTTTTCAGTCTCGGCCGATGTCGACATATTTCACGCCTCCAGCTGAGGATGAAAACACAGAAATGCACTTAAGTCTTACGCACAAACTGAAAAAACCATACTAGCCGCCAGCAGGTACGACGTTTTACAGAAATGACTCCAAAACATCCCACAGGGCCTTCTGAACGCCTGTGAAATGGGATTAGTCCTTTTTTCACTGGGCTGATCAAGCCAAGCCCGGGTTATTGATAATTCCTGAGATTGTCATTGACTTGTCATTGAGTGTTTTGGTGTAAACAGACTGAATTTCCTGCTTCTTGAAAAAAGCTGCAGCCAGACTGTTGATAGAAAACAAGACAAGGGACCATAACCCACATTGGCTCCCTGTCCATCTCAGAATTATTTTTAAACCTCCCCCCCTTGTTAAAAATTGAATTTTTAGCTTTAATTGCCTTGTTTTTATCCGCAAATCCAATTTTATAAGATCATTTTATAGCGTGTTTATATCTATTTTAGGTGTTCACAATGTTGATGTGATGTCTTCTCGTATCAACTTGTATCAAATGCACCTAAACTTGTTTTTAAGGCTCTACATTATTTAATAGACCATTATTTATTTGACAAATACATTCATGATTTATCAGTGTCTCACAAAAAAAAAAAACTTCTTTGCAATAATGACTTATTGATTTGTTGCTTCTCTGCTTCCACGCGTCACACGGAGACGCAGCTGTTGCATGCAAGTGATTTTTATTCAAACTGTCAGCGAAGACACAGCACTCAGACAGAAAAAAAAATAATAATAAAAAGAGAGAGAGTGCGGTCCGGTTTCTTCAGCATCACTGACTTACACAGAACAAAATAATATCTGGCACTCAGCGGAGCTAAATACCACATGTCATCACAGGTTATTTCAAATATTTTCAAGTATCTCAAATCATTGTTACTCAGCCAAATGCTTAAACAAAGACATAACTGTAAGCCAACATGGTTTTGGTTGTAAAAATATGGCACATTCAGGAGATTTCACCTGGCACTGAGGCTATGTGATGCTGATCGGATGTATAAACAACCAGATTTTAGTATCGGTTTCATTTTATTTTATTAAAGAGAAATGTGTGTCTTCTAAATCACCATCTGACAACTTTCTCCAATGCACAATAAATTTGAAAAAAAAAAAAAAAAAGACTGATTTGATTGGTTGTTGTGTGGAAACGTCCCGTTGACCTCTACTCATTTTAGTCTGTTTCGCCCTGTTTTAGTGCTCTACGTCGCCCCCTGGAGGAGGCGCACGCTATTAGCTATTAACACACTGCAAAAACTCAAAATCTTATCAAGATTATTTGTCTTATTTCAAGTCAAAAATGTCTTATTACTAGTCAAAATATCTCATTACACGTAAAATAAGACATGATCACCTCAGAAGTAAATTGTTTTTAGACAATTGTCTCTTGTTTCAAGTGAAAATTTGCTTGAAACAAGAGAAAATTTGCTTGTTTCACTGGCAAAATTTGTTTCTTGTTTCTAGCTAATTTTCATTTATTTCAAGTGAATTTTCACTTTTTCCACTGGCAAATTTTGCCAATGAAACAAGCAAATTTTCACTTGTTTCAAGTGAATTTTCACTTGAAACAAGTGAAATTTGTCTAAAAACAAGTTACTTCTGAGGTGATCATGTCTTATTTTAAGTGTAATGAGATATTTGGACTAGTAATAAGACATTTTTGACTTGAAATAAGACAAATAATCTTGGTAAGATTTTGCGTTTTTGCAGTGCAGCTTGTTATTGTGTAGAATAAAGGTTCTTACACACCGGCATGCGTAGCGAAATAGCGGAATAAAAGTGTGAAAAAACTCACTGGCAAAAATTACGCCTTTAATTATTCACACCAATCAGCGATACAAATGTGCGCATTGCGAAATATGAATCCCGCAGCGCGCAGGAGAGCGTTCTGACAGGAAAACAACATGTGAGCAATATTACAGAGCTGTAAAGTGATATGTAGCTAAGTGAAAAGGGTAGTTCCTGCACTGCTTATCATAAAGTGCCGGGTGACTCGACACACAGACGATTCATAAATCAGTCACTGTTGGTGTCAAACTCTTGGGCAACTACTGAGGAGAAACGCTGCCTGTCGTGCAGGCACTGACGTAATGTTGTTGTTGTGAATGGAGGCTGGTGATTGGCTGCTGCAGTTTGTTCGCCTAGAAAAATCGAGCTTGTCGTGAAAAATAAATCTCTCGCATTTCAACTTTTTGTATTTCGCGTTCTATGTGCAAGTACCGACTGCATGTTATGAGTTTGAAAAAATACAAAGTATTCGCACGAAAATAACGCCGTTAAGTCTTCATGATTGATAGTGCCTGCATCACTGAATGACATGAGGCCATGTGAGGAAAAGAGGGAAAATGAATTAATGAATTGAGTCTGTTTCTGCCATTTCAATTACGCCGCTGAGCATTAACAATTAAAATCACTGTGCTGAGATGCACTAATGTTTACTTTCTTTATTTTTCTTTTTTTTTTGGGTGGGGGGGGGGTTTCTGGACACTGCAAAGACTATAAACTTGGTTGATCCTAAAAAGGCTTGCAGTCAGCTCCAGTAAGCCGGAAGAGAGAGGGGTCGTCTCGCTGCAAATGAGGTCAGAGACGGTAAAGCGAGCCGGGGTAATGAATGGGAGATTAGACCAAATGGATTTTCATTAAAGAAGTGGGTGACGGGGGAAGGAGAAAGGGAGAATAGCCTCGCTAAGCTCCTTTCAGCGCTTAACATAAAGCGGTGGGCATTGTGCAAAGTCCTGCATGCATTTATCCGGCAGCTACACTGTTTTTGCTTTGGCGCGACACGCAGTTTTACACATTGTGGACGTCCCTCACCACATAATCATCATATTTAATACTTTAATACCGTCTCTCCTCTGCTCTTATTTCCTTTCATAAAGCTCTGCGTCCGTGTCATACATCATCATACCTTTGTTGTCAGCAGGCTGTGAATCTGACCTTCACAAATAGTTGCTGGTGACGGTAATCGAATTATTTAAAGGTGCTACAGTCTGGATTTTAGCATAAATAAATCATTACTCCATTGATTTTTGGGAGATTACCATCATAATAGTGGACAAATGAGACTAGAGCAGCCTGTCACAGTTGGTCAGCAGGTGTGCGGTGATTTTAGCTTCACAAGACGGAAAAATGCGATGAATTTTGACACTGTAGCCTCTATTGAGACTGTGCAAGCAAATATCTTCATCTCGGGATGTCGCCACATTAATTCTTAATCAGCCGGTCATTATGAAAAAATTTGATGCCCCCACCATGAGTTTCTTGGTGAATTATGGAAAAGAAATAGGGCCACATGAAAATTAAAAAAAAAAAAAAAAAATAGTTCTGACATTGTTTTCAGAATTCTGACTTTTTTCTCCAAATTGTGGCTTTTTGACTTGAATTGCAAAACTCTAAGATTAAACTCTTTTCATGTAGCCCTAATTGTCTTCCACAGCTAAGTACTGTGATGTTATTAGTTGATTTTTAACACTGTAATGTGACATTATCAAGTAACATAAAGTAATATCGATATCTCAGCTAGTAACCCTGTTTCTCTTTTTGCTTCTCTTCTTTTTTTTCCTTTTTTTCCATCTTATCTTATCACATCAGTAGCCAACTGATTTTTTTTTTAACCTTTTCAACCATCTAAGTTGAAAGCAGAAATGTGAAGGGCCCAGCTTGTGGTCAGCTGGTGTCCAAATTAATTTGGCACCAACATGAACAGCAGAGGTTTTTTAAAGTGCCTCTGAGCTCATTTGTATGTGACTGCAGACAAACGCATTCAGCCGCATGTCTGAGATGAAAAATGTGGAGTGCAGCAAGAGGAGAGGTCTGCCAAAGTGTAGAGTGTATGGAGATGCCACAGTATATATATATATATATACATGACTCTGTGTGTGTGTGTGTGTGTGTGTGTGTGTGTGTGTGTGGTCACCTTGGCAGCTGTTGTCCTGGATATAGAAGCCTTGCGGGCAGGACGGGACGCAGCGGCCCTCATGGAGGCTGGTCGGTGACGGACAGGAAGTGCAGTTGTCGGCGCTTCCTGTGGTGCAGTGCTGGCAGGACGGGTGGCACTCTGAACGGGACGGAGAGAGAGAGAGAGAGAGAGAGAGAGAGAGAGAGAGAGAGAGAGAGAGAGAGAGAGAGGAGGGCGGTTCAGTGTTCGCTACAAAAGCACACAAACACAGCGGGTTCTCCACTGCTAGAACCCAAATTGATCTGTGGATCGAATCCCACAGAAGCCGTATCTACAATATCTACCCCCTGCTTTTCCATCGTCTCAGTACAAAGAACAGAGCTGCAACTAATCATTAGTTTCACTGTCGATTAATCGATCAATTCGCTTTTTCAAATCATCGATTAACCGTTTAGTGTAAAAAAATGTGAAAAATAATGTCCAAGTCTCATGGGAAATGAGCAGAGCCCAAAGTAACGTCTTGAAATTGTTTCCTTAGTCTAACCAGCAGCCAAAAAAAATTCAAAGTAGTAATTTTTTGTGATATGAGTGGAAAAATTTATACTTTTTATGCATAAACTCAGGCACTTGCTGCCCCATGTTTGTTGAAATGCTGCTACACTTTTGCTCCAGAATGATTTTGAGAGAAAAAGACAACAAAACGTCTTCCCTCGTTCTTGAGGGAATACATCATGCCAACGTGAGCAAGCAGCTGAACGACATCAGGGGCTCTGTGCTGCAAATGACTACATTTCGTCGACGGTGTAATGTCCAACGGTGAATTATCTGCAGCGGTAATGCGAGATAGAAGAATGAGGGCATGAATAAAGGAGGACTTCAGCGATGGCTGCAGGTGTTTATAAATAAGAAATACACGCAGCACAGCGAAAACAGATGTAAAAATAGATGTCTCGGTGCCGGACGTCCAGCCTGACACCGATCTTCATCACTATTTCTGTATTCTCGTAGTCATTTCACTGTATCTTGTTCCTGCCATGTTGGCATTTTTGGAATGTGAGTCCCGGGAGGCTGCAGTCCACTCTGCCAGTCAGATGTAACGTAACACTCCTATCAGGCCGGCAGCCAGCCTCATCACACCGACTCACAGCCAGCTCCGGCGGCTTGACGAGTACTGTCGGCTGCCTGATTTGGAGCCATTAGATTATTTATCTGAGGTAATGAAACATGAAACCCTTAAAGGCAAAATTTGGAAATTACAACTGAGCAGATTAGAGCTACAGTCGGCTCCAAATGGCAGCGGGAGGCAGCGGTTTGAAAAAAAAAATTTTGAACATCAGCGCCCAGAAAATCCTGTAATGTGACATTAATTTGCCAACCCTCCAGTCTGCGAGGCTTCAAAAGAAACTAAAAGTCAAAAAAAATCTAACGTCGGTGAGATCAGACTTCTGTGGGTGAAGCCTCTCCGTCTCTGCTGTTTTCAAGACAGTTTGGATTTCAGCTTCCGTTTGACTTGAACCTCTCAAAAATGACCCAAAGGACCCGTTTCACTGTTATTACGGCAACACACGGCATCACAGCTACGTAGGCCACTTACTCCAGCAGGCATAATTACTACATAGCTGGAAATGAACCTTTTGTTTTATGTGAAAGATAGATAAGAGGAAAAGGCAACACGTTATTTGGCATCAGCCTCTAACCATGAGTCAATTGATTAAGTTGAGCATTTACACGGGACAGGTTGATATGAAGTTGCTGTATTATACTGTGTACTGTATTAACACTGACTAAACTGTGAAAATCAACTGATACAAAGTTCATACTGAGTTGATAATTAATAAAGTGGCAAGAATTTGTCAAAAAGTCTTGCCTGGGTTTTAGCATCGGAGGATTTTGAGAGCTCCAGTTCACGGCGATCAGGCACTGTTAGGATTAAACTTTCTTCTGACATTTTGTGCTCCCACCCTTTGCTTTCTGTGGCTGAACTGAGCTCAGCTTTGCACAGCGTTTAAAAACAGCGAGCAAGCACAAAGCCAACCCGGTGGCTCACAGTCTAAAGTGCATGCCACGTCCTGCTGAGGCTCATTTAGCCACAACAGCCCGGGTGTGAATCTGACCCACGCTCTCTCTCTCTCTCTGCCCTGTATTTCCTGTCTAATAACAAGCAGAAATGGCCAAAAAAAAAAAAAAAAATCAATACTAAAAATAAATAAATACATCTTAAAAAGCAAGCAACGAGCTGCATTGCGTCAGAAAAACTCAAACTCCAGCAGCAGCTCATAAAAGTTCATAAAAACAAGACATGACAGAGTGAAAAGACGTGTCTGGTGCATGTTTACGCTGAAAATCATCATCTGACACCTCATCTGTCGGCTTTAGCTCAGTAACTGCTGCCGTTTTACCAGCTCTCTCTCTCTCTCTGCCGGCAGACGGCCGCCCGCCCAGAGTCGGACTCTGCTCCAGGTCTCTTACCGAGTCGCCGAATACTTCCTCATGAGGAAGGTTTTGGTTCATGGGATGTGTCTTGAGATAACTTCTGTTCACAAGTTAAATGGGAGGAAAAAAAACAAACAAACAAAAAAAAAACAGATACAAAATAATAATAATAATAATAATAATAATATAATAAAAAAAATGATTTTTTTTTCCTTCTTCTTATCATTGTCATTATTATTATTATTTATATTTTCCCCCCTATGTACCGTATTTCACCAATTAATCACCCGGCCGCAAATAGCCGCCGGGTTCTTTTAAACGCCTGGGGTCTGCACCCATTTTGCGTATTAAACGCCCACCCGAATAACCGCCGGGGCGATTATTTGCATTATATTGAGGTAACCTAAAATAAGGCTACTCACCTTATTTTTGCAGCAGTAAACAGTTAGTCGCACAATAACTGTGCAGCACTTCGTTTTCTGTCAAAATAAGAGCGCTAGCTAACGTTAGAAAAAAAGGGCGTACCGTAATCATAATCGCCCGACTGTAAATATGTTGGAGAGTAACTGTCATCACAATAATGGCCTGGTGCAGGTCTGTGCAAAAATAAATAAAGGCCTGCAGCGAATAGCCGCCTGGTTCTTTTAAACGCCCGGGGTCCAAGTTGATTTTGCATATTAAACGCCCGGGCGATTAATTGGTGAAATACGGTATTCTTTACTTGTAGGGCTTTAACTATGAAAATAATGACTAACTAATGAAAATTTGAATAAAAACTTGAATGACTGAGATAACTTCTGTTATGATTTCATGCTATACAAATAAAACTGAACTGAATTGAATCAGATCTGCATGACATTGTGCTTTATGTCGGCTTGTCAAGCAGTAACTTCGGCCTTTTCCACTTTAGACGGCGGGTCTGTCCGCGATGCTTGCTTTGACCCGGCACTCACACACGTGCCTGTTCGAGTTTTTTTTTTTTTTTTTCTTATTAAGTGATGCGGTACAAGCCCCCCCTCCCGCCCTCAGGAAGATGACGAGGTCCTGATATGTTGCCGTGACGACACGTAATGTGTGAATACCTCAGGCGTGACATGACACAAACCGCTGCTTGAACGACGAGTCTCTCCCCTCCGCTCTTCCTCAAAATCCTTTTCTCTTAACACTCGGCTTCAAATACACACCACCTGCCACACTCTCCCTGTTTCTGGATTATGCACCCATCCCAAACATGCAACCCCCCACACACCCCCTCCAACACACACACACACACAGCTGCCCTTAAAATAGGCCCTTTGTTTGGCCTTTGATGTGTGCTTTGGCTGTGCGGCGCTATCAGGCCTGGCAGCCGAGCACAGCGACCGGCTGCTGTTGGTGGGAATGCAAGACAAAAGGCCTGTCACCGACCAACCTGGAGGAGCCTGTGTGTGTGTGTGTGTGCAAGTGTGTGTGTGTGCAAGTGTGTGTAATTACTGCTCGCTGTATTCTTGTGTGCTGTCAGCTGTATCGAGGTCTTGTGTACACAATGCATGACAGCCGACTGGCAAGACATGCTCGACATGAGTCTCTCTGTGTGTGTGTGTGTGTGTGTGTGTGTGTGCGCCCTTATGCAAGCACCTCAGCGTCAAAGTGAAAAGTCAAACGAGACAGCCAAAGCGGCGTCCAATCATCGCCGATCCTCACCCGTAATCCCCTTCTTCTTCTTCTTCTTCTTTGGCTAATATATCTTAATCTGTTAGTGGAGACGAAAAGACAGCCTGTCTGCTTCCGTGCTCCAGTTCCTGAAGTTACCACACACATGCTCGTACATGAATCAACACACACACACACTCTTCTATCTTGTTATCTGCTTGACACAAACACACATCCAGGTCCTGACGCCTTACACACACTGCGAGAGGCATGTTAAATAGACCCACTGTCAAACTCGCTCCGCTATTACGGCGAAAGAATAAGAGCGATCGGCAGCCTCTCGTTCCTTTATTGCATCTCGGATATCTAATTTGTTGCGGGGCGAGGGGCGCATATCGATCTTAGCGCTGCCCAAATTGTGCACCGGAGTCCTCGTCAGACATTATCTGGTGCACGCGCCCGCAGAATGGGATTCATTACTTTGTTGTGTGCTGACAGGCTCATAATTCGAAGTAGGTGCAGTCAATGGGCTGGTGATTTAGTCTTTCGGGGTGTGGGTGTGTGTGTGTGTGTGTGTGTGTGTGTGTGTGTGTGTGAAGGCCTTGTGCAAAGTTTGCTGCAGGTAGAGAGGCAGGGAAAACCTCCTTCTGCAACCTGCATTAATGCTGCAGACTTCCCTCCCAAGCTGGGCTGGGTTTGAACTTGTTGAGATGCTGTTTCATAGACGATTTTACGAACATAATTATGTGAGTTTGGAGCAAATTGTAGTGGAAGTTTCCCTTTTCATTGTCACAGTTGTGAAGCCGCACTCTGATATATACTAGGCTTTTTCAGTCTATAATTTCTCCCCTTTATTTATACCCAATAGTGTTGTATCTTATATCGTTGTAAAGCCTGATTCGTCCTCTTTCCAATGAGATACTGCATTTCTGGAATGAGTGACACCGGTGATTGTGTGGGAAGCGACCAATTTTTTTTTTTTGAGAAAATCTCCTGCAATATTTTTTCAGTTGATCATTACCGATTGGTGTTGTCTTTTATACCGTTAGAAAGCCTGATTAGTCCCCTTTTCAATGAGAAATAAGTTGTAAGGATTGTCAATCGATTGGTATGACCAACATGGCTAAGCATGTCCCCTCCCCCCATAATGTCCTTTCAGTCAATGAAAATTCCCTTCAATGTATGTCTTCTGTTGGTAATTTAAATTGCACTCACAGGTTAAAGAGTACGTCACTGAACCATATGTTGCATCTAATTTGAAGAAAGGTCAAAGGTCACTCTGTGCCCAGTTGAGAGCTGGCGTCTTGCCTCTGGCAGCTGAGGTGAGTAGGTATCAAGGGACACCAGAAGAACAGCGTCTGTGTACTTTATGCGATCTAGGAAATGTAGAGGACGAGTTACACTTTGTTTTTTATCGTCCATTGTATGCCAGCCTAAGAAATGTTTTATTCGAAAAAGTACAAACGAGGAATCCGGATTTGTTTTGGTTGTCCGAATTTAATATGCTAAGATGGCTGTTTGAAGAAGGGGTGTTTGCTTTGGGTAAATTTTTGGAGAAAGCGTGGCAGCTGCGGTGGAGACAGCTATACCCGCATGTATGAATTGATTGTATTTATTTACTTTTGTTGGGAGTGTCTTATAAGCCCATGGGGGCTGGGCATTATTGTATGCAGGACACTTGAATAAAAATTATCTATCTATCTATCTATCTATCTATCTGTACCTAACTGGCACTTAATGGGCAGCATATGGCAAAATGAGAAAATGAATAAAATTTTGTGCTTCCCACCTGTTTAGCTGTGTTGCCTCATCCTTACAGTTACACCCTACTGTAAAGGGGACTGGCATTCCAACAGTATAACTCACAAATCCAACTGGTCTGATCACAGGGGAGAAATGATCGACTGAAAACACACTGAATGGGATTTTGCTCCCTTCAAAAAGGGGGCGAGGGGACATTTTTAGCCATGTTAGGGTTAGTTATGTTAGTTATGTTGTATCTCATTGGAAAGAGGACGAATCGGGCTTTACA
Source organism: Myripristis murdjan (assembly GCF_902150065.1). Lineage (NCBI taxonomy): Eukaryota > Metazoa > Chordata > Actinopteri > Holocentriformes > Holocentridae > Myripristis > Myripristis murdjan. Next base: position 33,547,755 of record NC_043988.1, read on the forward strand.
ACGGTATAAGATACAAGACTATTGGTATGATGTTTTCTGTATTCTTTATTTGAAATTTTTATTTAAAGGATGTATTTTTGAACTTTATTTTATGAACTGATATTGTAATGTTTGACTTTCTATTTCACTGTCTGGACCCCAAGAAGACTAGTTGATGTTTTGGCGTCAGCTAATGGGGATCCTTTTAAATAAACAAATAAACTATTGGGTAGAAATAAAGGGGAGAAATTATAGACTGAAAAAGCGGTGCAGAACTTTTTTTGCCTAGTTTAGAGGAGAACACGACGTGATGCACGGCAAGAGAGATTAATTTAGATCGGTTATGCACATCCACCCCTCCACTGAGGAGAAAACGCTACGACTAAGGCTGTCATCACAATGCGAGTAACTGATGTCTTGCTCCTGTTGCTCAGAGTGGAAAGAGCACGGTGGACAGCTTGTCTGCGCACCACGACAGATTATCATAACGTGTCAGAAAAATTCGGAAAGGCCAGGAGCAGCAATAAAAGCGTTGTAGAGGCGTGGAGCTGCTGCTGCGAAACACACAGAACAGAAACCCCCGGAAAGGTGTAGATGATGTCTTGTGACGATTATGATATTATGTTGTTTTTCTGTCAGGGACCCTCTGTGACTCTCAATTACTGTGACGATGAATAATCGGGCGAGCTCCGGCTTTTAGATTTAAAATTGGGGTTACGGGGTCTACATAGAAATGCACCAAATGGGCAGATGGAATTGTGTTACACATCCACATTTAGTGTGTCAGCACTAGCATGACTAAATAAAGTGTTATCCCATTTTGTTCTACATATTTAAACTGCGCTAAAGTGCAGAAGCAGAGTGACTAAAACACTCTAATATGATAAAAGCAAAAGAAAGGTTAGAATCATACATTTTAATTTGTCATGACTGCCGAATACAACTTTCTGCCTGATTCAAACTCGGCGTACATGCTTGATTTTCACGGCGCAAAAACTACAAAATCCGACCCAAATGACAATTCTGACAGCCCAAGCGGAGATTATCTTCTCTTCATATTATCAAAACTGTCCGGCACCGAACCCGCGGCATGGGCGCTGCGTTAACCCTTTGTTACAGAGTGTGAGGCTGCAGAGCGGCCTGCCTGCTGAGTGGCATTAATCCTCCCACACACACCGACTCTATCTCTGTCTGCACAGGACCGCTGTTGACTGTGAAGAGAGGGATTTACCGCCTGGAATTTCCTCTTGCAGATATCTGATAGCTTGTCAGCCCGCTTTGTGTATGAGTGTGTGTGTGTGTGTGTGTGTGTCTCTCTCTCTCTATATCTTTCTGCTCACGCATATGTGCATGTGAATGCCTGAGTGTATGCCCATGCAAACCTCTATGTGTGTGTGTGCATACATGTTTAGACACACACACACTCCTCTTTCACGACAGTAGCTGCTGAGCAGGTATTAGCATCTGTCAGAGCATGCTGCAACCCCCCCATCCTATCCACCACCATACACACACACTTACACACACACACACACACACAATAGAGTCCATTGTTTCCCAGCTATACCAAGCCTCTCCCAGACACCTCAACACTGAACCCGCTGACACTCCACTGAGGAAAGCCTTTACTTCTGTGAGGAAAGCTAAAACGACGGGTCTTTTATCGAACTGATCCTCACCTTGCTCTGTTGTGGCCTAATGTGCGAAGCTCAGTGTTAAAAAAAAAAAAAAAAATAGACCAAAAGCATTTTCAAAGTGGCACACTAAATTAGTGGCACTCAGCGGACCACCCGGGCCGGTGTGAGATGTGTGGCCGTGTTCAGACAGGCAGCTCAAATTTGATTTTGCTCGCCCATCCAGCACAAGTAGGACATTTTTTCTGCAGTGTGAACAGCAAAAAGACACATAAATGCAAACTTTTCAGACTCAATTTAATCCCAAACATAATTGGTTGGAGGGTTTTCAAGTGTTTTTATTCCATCACACTTATCATGCGGTAAGAACGACCTGTGCCGGGGTGTCTACCACAACTGTGAAAACTGCACTGACCTTCTGTACTCATTTCAGCCAAAAGGGGGCGGACAAAACAAAACAGGCTGACTAATCAATATCAAGCATGAAGCAGGCTGTTTGTAGTCTCGTGAGGCAAACTGCTCACGGAGCATTTCTAATGTCTTCATAGTGCTAACATTGTGTGTTTTGCAGGCTTGTACTAACACCAAGTCAAAAGTCGAGGAGTCCATCTTCAACATTTGGCAAATACGGTGAAGTAATCAGCCTGTAACAAGGTTACAAAATGAATGACAGCCTGTGCAGCCAATCTAAAAGTTGCCGCTGGACTCCAGTAGGCAGGAAACTGCATTTTAGACTTAAACTTAGACTTTAGACTTTATTGTCCCCGAGGGGAAATTCGTTTTCACAGCACACCACAACAGTTTGACCAACACGAAGAACAAACAACATTGCATATACAGGAGCAGACATCATTGCACGCACATTAGACATGACATTTAGACATACATAACATAAGACATAAACACCATTAAGAGTTCACCTCATTATTTCCGGTGTCTATTGTCAAGAGCCACTATGGCTGTTGGGATTAGGCTCCTGGCTAGTCTGGCCCTTTTTCAGAGAGGAAAAGTCACAAAATCTTAAGTTATTTTGTCATCTTGAGGTCTGGAGATGGAGCAGAGTGTGATGCCAATTGCGACAGCTGCACCAAGCAACATGACACATCCCACCTCCTTCTCCTCCACGTTATCTTGTGCAACAAATGTTATAAAATGCCTGATGACAATGGTTAGATTAAGTGACAACCAGTCTTATATGTTACCAGCTTGTTGCTGCGCCCAGACCTACCCTTAGACAGTGGGACACGGTGTGACAACCAGTGTCAAATGGTTATACTGTGTTGAAAGTACAAATCTGATCTTGTCACTTGTGTTTTGCAATGTGGACAGACGACCTCAAAGACCAGATTTCAAAAACGAACACGAAGTCACTCAGTAGAATGTGCACCTCAGCCAAGATGGAAAGTACAAGCCTCTATGTGCTAAGCCACGCCCCTGTTTGGCAATAACGACGTCATGTGACACGTCCATTTCAACCACTCAGCAGGGAAAGTTGGTCAGTGCCACGTTCACCTTCACTTTCACCGATGACCAACCTTCCCTACACTACAGCCTACACTACACCCCTGTTTTTTGCTAAGCCACGCCCACTGTCACACCCCCTTGAGGCTGATTGGCCCGAAAAGTTAATCACTTCTGCCCTGGTCCATGATCAACCTTCCCACCAAGTTGCACGTAAATCCGTCCAGTACTTTTTGAATTATTTTGCTGAGAGACAGAATAACTCATTTCCCACTTGAGTGCCTTGGACCATTTTGTTCATATTTGGAAACACATCCGTGACTCATGGAGCACCAATGGAGGCTACAAACTACACCCAAGCAGCAACTCTTTGCAATCTTCCTTAACAAATCAGATTTGCGTGCTGCCTGAGCATTACATCCTCCTCCCTGTGTAAGAGGTCCAACGAGAAGCCCAGCGCGTCGTAAACTGCCTTCATCATCACACTGCGAGGAGAATTTGATCCGTTCCCTTCTGGCAATCACAAAATCAAACAGGCTGAAGTTCATTTATTCATGTGCCATAAACTTGCTTCACTGTAATAAATTATCTCAAAATGCCCTGGTGACTCAGTTTTCTGCTCCTTCCATTGTCCACTCTGGTTTTTCCTGTTTGCGTATGGCTTGTTTATCATGAGTACGTTTTGTATGCCACGCTGCAAATCAAATTTCCCATTAGAGGCAATAAAGTCTTTTTCTTGGAGTTAATCCCACTCCGGCCCATGTATTGGCCCGATGTTTGTCTCATGTGAAAACAGAGGCAAGCAGACAGCACAAGAAATGAATGGGTGTTCAAGGACACTCCAACCCATCGATCTGTAATTGTCTCCTGCAGGATGATTAAGGGAGTTCAATACAACTAATGGCTTTTCAATTCATGGCAAAGTAAACAAAGCTCTGTGCAGTGTTTGGCCTGTTCTGAACTTAATGTCACTTTGAAAATGACTGGAGGAGACAAATCACGCTGTCAGGTCTGACACGAATAACAAAGCAATGTCTCTTCGTGGGCCCCCGGTGGCAGGAATAAATTTGCAGAATGCCACCAAACAAAGCCAAAACAACTGCAAGCATGTATTATTTCACAAAAGAAAGGTTTGTATCACAACCAGTGATAATAAATTTATGTCTTGCAACCTCTACAAAAGCATCTTGTGATTGCTTTGATGGTCCTGAGAACTATGAGACGATTGGCGGCAAACTAGCAAGAGGGTTTTCAATCCTGACTTTCACACAGCAAAGAGGAATGGAATGAAGACAATGTGTACACAACAAAATGAACAAGAAATGACAGCCTTTTTCAACTCCAGATATCCAGGAACCATGAGCACACAGGAAGCCATAAAGCCATTCCTCAGGGCAACCTGTAATTAGCATGATGGCTAACCTGCAGCAGCATCTTGAAGCACAGCTGCTGAGTGACTGTAAACAGGCAGGGAGGACTGAGAGGTTCGCACTTATCTCAGCACCGTGGGAAAAAAAACACCCTGCAATTCACTCAGACTGCTTCAGCCTGCCTTGTCTTCATCCTCCCTTCTATCTCCCATGTCACTCGCCTCCTACACTCCTTCATCGAGCTGCGCATGGCTGCTGGCACTGAAAGCCCCGCTGCCGGATGAACAGCAGAAAAAGGATCGACACCTCCAGGAACTCAGACAGAAATGCTCCAAATCTACACCCCCATATTTCCAGATAACGGGATACCCCCTTTCCAGTTTATGATCCATCTTCAGCCCTTTCTCAGTTTGCGTCCTCCTCTCCTCAATGACACATTTTACATAACATTTTACCACCAAAGCACCAAGATCCCAACACGAAAAAATTGCCGAGGAAAGACGATGGAAAGATCCATGCGTGTTTTTAATGAATGGGAAGTCATTTTTGTGTAATTTTTGCAATTAAACTTGTTTAATTTCATAATTTGCCCACCTGCTCTGCACCTGGTGGTGGGATCTTCAAGATCTTTGGGGATGTTTTTTCTTGCTCACTAAGAGGGTTCAAGTCAAGGGATGTCGTTCTGTTTTGTTTGCTGTAAAGTTGTGGACCTGTATAGCCCTTGGAGACTGTAAACAGTAATTTGGGGCCCTAAAAAAGCTAAAAACAAAAACTTGAAATCCAAACCTTAGCTAAGTGTTGACGCCTATCTCACTAAAGTCCAAGAAAATTCTGTCCCTGTTTTGCCAATGCGTAAAATCTGAGACCTGAGGCAAAACATGTGACCCAACCTGGATCATACCCTTGAAGTTTGTCCTTTCTGAGCCCATCTTGACCCAACGGGAACAGCCATCGGGTTCGGGCAGCCGTCTTGAGCTGTAGTCGACAGTGCAGAGCTTGCTGAAACAGCTGCGTCTCTTAATTTTGCAGGAGCAACATCAAGCGCACAGCTTGCATCAAACTGTGAGGAAACAGCTTTCATGAGACGGTTGTTGGGAAGAACACAAGGTCACACGCAGTGACTTCTTAGATTTGATGTAATCACCCCATATGTTGGTGATCTAAGAACCGTACCGTCTTCTACTGTTGTAATCATCGGAAGTCTCTCTGGGTAAGTGTGTCAAGCGAATGCCTACAATTGAATGCAAATCCAAGGCTTTAATACATTGTTTGGCAACGCGTGGGTTGTCTCATTAAAGTTGACGGCAGCTCCAGCAGATGAAAGGTAAGCTGGGAGTAAAGTGGAGCTGAATGAAGCGCTGGCGTCGATGAAGGACTTGGCCGCGCTCAGGATGAGACAGCAGGTAGAACAAATGCTGCTTTGCCAGCCAAATACTTCTGAATTTACTAGGGTCAGCGGGCACAAAGACTGAACCGACAGTTTGTGAGGGAGGAGAGGGACGAGGGAGAGCGGGCGCCGGCTGTAATTGGATTGAACGTCCCAGCCGCCGCAGCTCAGCGTTTCTCCGCACAGGGTTGGAGATATGAGGAGGTAAAGAAAAACTGATTACAGCCACTTCATCTTCCTCCTCCTCCTCCTCGACTTTAAAAAAACTACTGACTCTCTTGGATTTCAGGCAGAGTGGTGTCTGTGTGTGTATGTGTGTGTGTGTGTGTCAGTTTTAGCCCTGTAAAACCCTCAGTTTTACGGGGCTAAAACCTAAAACCTGACCATTAGCCAATTACACACACAGTTACTCACACAAACAACCTAATTACGCGTTTCCACCAAACATCCTGCTTTTAAAACCACCACAACCCCCACCTCTTCACCTCCATTCCAACACACACACACACACATACACACACACACGCAATTTCCCAGAGAACTGTTATCAAAGCATGGCCTGTCAGGTGTTATGGACGCATGTGGGACGGGTATTACCTTGGCAAAATGTCTTTAAATTTAGAGATACTAAACAGAGAGTGCTAGATTTATTCTGCACATGTTCATGTTTATGAATTACAGCAGGGCTTTTCAAACCTTTTTCATGTTCTGGAACCCCAAATTCAGTCTCATTAAGCCACGGACCGTCACATGAAGTTATTTTTGCCCTCAAGACTCTGATATGAAAGGATATTTTGGTTTGTGTTAATCATAAAATTGTTTAGTTATAATATTTGTCAAATAAATTTAAAGTATTGAGATTAAAACTGATTTTTTTTTTCAAAAACATGGTGAAAAAATTCAATTAAGAAATTGAGCAAGAAACTGCCAATAAATTACTAAAAACTTACAAGAAAATGAAAATTACTCCCAAAAAAAGTTTAAAAAAGAAAAAAAAAGAAAAAGAAAAAATACCAGGAAACTAGCAAAAACTTTTTTTTAATTACAAGAATATATTCTATTTATTGTTGTTATAATGACATCTTTAAAGATCAGGTAAGTGATGCTGGATCATCGATCATTGAGAAATTCAATGAAATCAAGCTATTCCTCATTTTGCTGTGGACCCCCATGAAAGACCTTGAAAGGACCCCTGGAGGTCCTCAGACCTCACTTTGAAAACCACTGCATTTCAGACTGTCACCACTTTGGTCACTATCTTCTTCTGATGTCTGAACATACAACACGTGTGTGGGAAAAGACAAAGCCCAGGCTCGACTGCTGTTTTCAAATACACTCGAGAGCGGTTCATCTCGCTTGCCAAGACTCCTTGGAAAGTTTACAGCGTCTAAGCCGAGGCTTTTTGAGCAGACAAAACAAAGTAGAAAGCTTCATCCCTGCTGCCCAATCTTGTCTGCAAGTCCTGATGTGAGGAAATAATGACTGAAGCTGTGGTGCACTCTAACAGAAAAACGTATTAATATATGTCAAGCTTTGTTTTGGCTGGTACCGCGTGCTTCCTGAAACAAGTCAAAACACCCAGCGCCTGATGAGGGCCTGCAGTGAAGACGTTTACATTTCTCCTTCCCCTGAATGTTTTATTATAAGAGATTTTACAAAGAGATTTTCTGAGTGCAGATCCTTAGCTTCTTTGGATCTTGAGTTTTTTGTCTGATGTATTGATTTTGAGCACAGGTGACTACCTTGATGAAAACAATTCAGCACAAAAAAAAAAAAAAAAAAATCTGGGTTTTAATGGATTTTAAAATTACACAATATTTCATCTAATCACCATTTCTTTAAAACCCAACTGACGGCTCCTCGGTCCACCAAGTAAACTGTGATCAGACTGCATGATATTTCTGGTGGAGGGTTATCAAAGGAGGAGTCTGACAGAAAAACAGCACAGGAGCAGTCAGGCTAGTGGACAAAACCCCCAAAACTTGAGTTGTTCACACCACAAATCTCTCTTCTTGGAGCACATCACCCACAAAAGACAGAGGACAAAAGATCAAACTGACAAAAAAAACAACAATCCAGCTTGTCACACTCACCTCTGCATGTCCGCGTCTCGTCCAGGTAGAAGTGCGCGGGACATCCGGCCGTGCAGACGCCGTGCTGGAGGTGACTCGACTGCGGCTGCAGGGCTTCCTCTGGTTTCAGGCAGCGGAGGCAGTCAGAGGCCAGCGGTCCCACACAGGAACGACAGGAGGGGTGGCAATCTGCACAGTGAGGGATGAACAGTGGAAGTGAAAGATGGATTTACAGGCAAAAGGTCAGAGAGGCTATCTGTCCATGCGTCTGTCTCTGGATCTTACTGTGGCAGGTGTTGTCGTGGGCGTACAGCCCCTCGCCGCACGCCTCCACACACTGTCCCTGGTGGAGTGTGAGGCCGCCGGGACACAAGGTACACTGGGATACCGAGGGACCCCAGCACGCTGCACAGGAGCTGTGGCAGGCTGAGAGGGCCGAGAAAAATGTTAACCAGTGGCGGTTTAATGATTTCAAACAAAGTCACACAGTTTGGTTCTTTTTCCAGCCATCAGGACTTATAAAGAACTTGGTCACTAGTTAAAGGACCACACCAGTCATTCTGCATGTTTAGTGTAATATCTACAAAGTATATAAACTGCACATTTAACACATTTCTGTTCATCTTTCCCCAAAGCGAACAGTGGTAATTTACGATACGATGCGATACGATACGATACGATACGATACGATAAACTTTATTGTCCCGCTCAGGGAAATTTGTCTTGGACTCTGTAGCTGCGCCATGAATGCCTTGATGGCCACAATGACACAAACAATACAACCTCAGCCATACCAACACCAAAAATTACATAACATGACAATATTGCACATTACCCGCAACACAGCACATATATATCACCATATTGCACACATCCCATAACATAATACATACGTACACCTCATAAATTTTTTTAAAAAAATTCATGCTGAAAGATCACCATGGTAAAGCACTATAAAAATGATTAAAAATTATTACACAAACTTCAGCCTCAAGCAGCATTGTTAAGAAATGTAATGGAGATAGGAACAAATGAATTCTTAAAACGGTTGAGTTTGCAGTGAGGGAGGAGGTCATACTCTGAATGAAGGATGTGCGAGGGGTCATTTACTATCCTCTGGGCTTGCCTAAGAACAGTGTGTTGGTAAATGGACTGCAGGGTCTGGTAGTCGCTTTTTCCAATTACCTTCATGGCCGTGTGTACCATATAAGTAAAGTAAGTAAGTAAGTAAGTTACACTTTATTAATCCCACAAGGGGAAATTCCAAAATATATAGAGCTGCCATATCATTTTTCTTGCCTTTTCTCGAGCCGTTGGTTTCCATTCATTCCACTATGATATGAAAATGAACTTTCAGAGACTGTCTTCACACTAGTACTCCATCAGTGGAATAAAGTCCTCCACATTAGTTTTCCTAAAAGCAGCAGCACTGTTGGGTTTTGATGATTTGAAACCAGGGCAGAGGGAAACGCTCCCTCCGCCAGGAAAGATAGTCCCCCAGGGAACTGTTTGCTTTACACAGCCAATTATCAGCTGTGTGGTTTATGAATGCTGATGACTTTGTTCGCCGCAGAAGCAGAACATTATAAGGCGGCTGCTTCAATCAAAAACACCAATTTGAAAATCATTTCATGTTTGAAATCATTTGCAAAATGTGGGTAAATTGTAGTAAACAAGTCAAACGTTCAAAATCACCGGTGTGGTCCTTTGAGACAGATCGGTAAGTTGTTCAAAAATCTTACGTAAGGCAATGGGGATGGCTATTGGTGCTTTCATAAAATATTTCCACACAAGAGATTTTAGATAAAACAGACATGATGACAGCTACAACAGTATGATAAGTACAGAAAATTGCATCCCTTTACTGTAATACAGCCTTTCAAACAGAGAGAAAACAACAGCATTTGGTGCCTTATCATGACATTATTACAATGCACAAAATCCCAGATGATATCAATTCTCATATCACAACATGATATCAAAGCATCACCCAGCACTGCCATACAGATAACACAGGCAGGTTCCCTTCTGTTAAAAAGAACTGGCTCCCGCTGAGGTTAATTCATACTGTAAGTTGACATATTGATTATCGCTCCCATCATCATGCACGATAAAGCAGAAGCAGTGAAGAGCAACACGCAAACATCTTCACAAGATTTCACCTACCTCTGCATCTGCTGTGGCTGTCTTGGTAATGCCGGGCTGGGCACTGCGAAATACATTTCCCATGATGCAAGGCGGTCCCCGGCGGGCAGCTCATGCACTTGGGGTTGTCAGGGAAACAGGTGGCGCAGGATGAATCACAGGCTGCGAACGCCAGAATGTAAATGTTAATGGCTTCTGGTTGGGATGACAAAACGCCTCTGTGCTCGTTTTCAAAAAGTGACTCAGTTTCACTGGAAACAAAAGGAAAGTCACTTCAGCGCAAAGTCAGTCGCTGGAAATGAAGTTCACTTTCTGAGATGATGATCAGTGACTTCAATAAGTTATAAGCCTGTGATTGCATTTAGTTTGGGTCATAGTTTATTAGTAAACCAATACATGACATAAATGATAAGTAAAACAAAATAAAATAATAAAAAAAATGATAACATCCGATGATTCAAAAATGAGAAATATATTAGAAATTAGTCATTTGTGTAGGGATAAAGTAAAAACAGCTCCTCTAAATAGTCTGTTTAACCCTCACAGATTAAGCCAATGATTGAGCTTTTATTTTAATTTTTTTATTTCAAATTTGTTACCCAATTCACTTAAATTTAATTTTTTTTTTTTTTTTTTTTTTTTTTTTAGTAATTTTCTTGTAACTTTTATTTTTTTGGTAGATTTGTAGTAATTTCATGGCGATTTTTCTTGTGGTGATATTTGAGATTTCATGGTTTAAATATAAAATAATAATATAAATATTTTTCTTGAAATTTCTTTGTTTCTTTGTTTCCTTGTTTCTTTCTTTTTTTTAATTTTTTAAAAGATTTCTGCTTATTTTTGGATCAATTTGCTAATCACCTTTTCTATCAAATGTTTTTGAAAAAAAACTGAGATTTGTGAATTGTTCAGGTTTCAAAAGGTTAAAACGAATAAGATAAAGACATTAAAAGAAGCAAATCTGTGTCCGGTTGAGCTAAAATAAACTTCTGAGTAAAGCTAAGTGACACAAAAGTGTTTTGTTTAGTCAATTGCTGTGGCAGTGTGTGTGTGTGTGTGTGCGCGTGTGCATGTGTGTGTGTCTATTGTGTACTACAGCCCCACTTAAACACACACACACACACTCAAACAAGTCTTTTGAGGTGCACAGTCTTTGTACGGCACGCCGGTGGGAACAAAAAAGGCGCCTATCAAGCCGAGGCCTGAAGTCCTGAGGAGGGAAAGTGAGCGGGGGAAAGAAACCCCCGAGCCGTCTCCAGATCTTGACATTTTAAAGTAGAACCTCAAAGTGCAAACCGACAAGTTCCGATGCATTTGACCTTTTTCCAGAAACTTCCCCGGGTTCTGACATTTTCTAAAAGAGGGCCCATCGGCAAAAGCAAACACCAAGCTGAACGCCTTCACTCCTGCGCATCAGCTGCAGGGAAAACAGAGACACCACCACCCTCCACACACACACGCACACACACACAAACACACGCACACACACACACAAATACACACATACCACACACACACACACCCTGGGCAGTTTTAAACCAAAGAAAAAAGCTTAGCAATGCACTGCTAAGTTCACTGTCGCCCTCAGGGACGTCTGTTCTCGCTCCGCCTTGTCTTACCACTCATTTTCTCTCCAAAATAGAAACCATCCATATTCATACGCCTCCTTCATACAAGGAGCTTTCGAATCCTCATTAAGCCGAGAGGAACTCTAATTATTGTTTTTTTTTTTTTTTTTTTTTTTTTTAATTGTTTGTTTGCTAACTCCTCGCCGGCGCTGACTTCCTTGTGTTTTCCTTCCAAGTGGAGAGGTGGATGCTGGCGAGCGAAAAAAAAAAAAAAAAAAAAAAAAAAGTCCACCGGGACGGTAAACAAGCAGCCGAAGCAGGCCTTCACCTCCAGTTCACTGCCAACAACAAACCTCTTACTGACTGCTGTTTTCTGTTTACTGTACACACCGAGCGGCCGGCGGTAATCTGGATTAAGGGCTGTTTAGATATCGACTTTCGCTGCTCACGAGGATTACAGAGAAGACAGTTCAGATGGATGGCTGCAGTTTTTTCCACATTAAGGTCCTTGTTTAATGTGTAAAGCATGACATTAAAGGGAAAATGCATTCAAAATACGGTGCTATATCTTGCATTTCTGTCGTTTTTTTTTGGTTGTTTAATTGTGTGTTATATTTCCAGCAGCTACAACGAGGTATCTCTCACTTCCTCGACTGCATAATCTCTTGCTCTTCTACTCTTCCTTACTACACCGTCGCTATTTCTCTCTTCACCTGCACAAAAAACCCAAAGATGCACGCAAACAACTTCAGGCCCATATTCGGTTTCTGAGGTCTTGCATTCTGGGAAAATGTAGGAAACCGTTAGCTGAATTAGAAGTAGACCAGACAGGCTGACTGTAGAGTTAAAAAAACGTAAATCGTAACACTTCATCACAACTATGAAATGCATTAGATGCTGGTGATATGTAAAAAATATGTAGTGTTGGAGAAGCTGACGCGGGATTTTTAATGAAGATGTGCATCAAAATATGGAAAAGTGCTGTAAATATGGTGTGTGAGGTATCCTGATGGAGTTATGTTTAAAACAGGCCATCCTAAACAGGGTTCCTATACCTAAAGGCAAGTTAGGTTTAAGATCTTTTAAAAATTTTAATGCCACTCGTAATAAAATTTAAGACCAATTTCACAATAACCAAGCTTGAAGGAAAAAAAAACCCGTAAAACAAACACGTAGGGTAGAGCAGAGCTGGGAAACATCTGTTGTTTGTTGGCAGTTTTGTGTTTTGTGTGTTATTTTAACATTTTAAATTGCCATGCCAGAAAAATAACATTCATTCACATTCCTAAATCCTACCTCCCATGTCTTTGCATTTTAAAGACTTTTGAAAGATTGATTCAAAACATTTTAATAACAATTAAAGCCTTGTTTTGAGGTTAATACATTCAATACCTTGATAAAAGATTTGATAAAACAACTCTTAAAATTCACTGAGCATTGCAAATTGACAGTCTAACAGCATGAGAGTATCTGAGGGGGGATTTTTCCTTCAGTGAGGTGAAGGTTAGTGGTTCAATTCCCAGTATAGCTGGAAGGGAAATGTAAGACTCCAAACAAAAGAGACTGAACCACTAATTCACACTGTGCGGTTAAAAGACAGGCTGGAGACTTTACCGTGGCAGACGCCCTGCTGGCTGTAGTATCCTGATCCACAGTCGGGGACGCAGGCGCCGCCCTTGAGCAAGGCAGCCGAGTCGGAGCACGTCACACACTCCTGCTGGCCCGGGCCGCGGCACTCGGAGCACGACTCGTGACAGCCTGGTGGAGAGAGGGGACGAGGTTTACTCAGAGTGTCAGGTGTTTATTATAAGGTGAGGTTAAATGTTTATTATAAGGTTAATTATAAAATGTGTTGTGTGGCGTTCAGGTGCTGGTGTGTTGCTAAATTAAAAATAACCAAGATCAGGACTAAATGAAGTAAGTCACAAGATTTCTCCAAGACTCCAACATTTGGGAGGAGTGTGTGTGTGTGTGTGTGTGTGTGGTCTGTGTAATTACAGTGGAATTTTATGAGTATTTTATGAGCGCTGGTAAATACAACAGTAACAACAGTGCAGAAAAAACAGAGAGCAGCAGGTTGGCAGCACGAGGTGGGGGGTGGTGATGTGTGTGTGTGTGTGTGTGTGTGTGAGGGGGGCAACACAGTCTGAGCTGCTTGGGGAGCCTGTGTAAGAACAAATTACTGTGTGTGTGTGCGTGTGTGTGTGTGTGTGTGCGTGTGTGTGTGTGTGTGTGTGTGTGTGTGAGAGAGAGAGAGAGAGAGAGAGAGAGAGAGAGAGAGATTGAGAGGGCTAGACAGAGACAGAGAGGACTAGAGACAGTATCTAAATCCAGTGGATTGTACCCTAAGTTTGACTCTGTTTTTGATGCAGGTGAGGTGGTACATGTGTACATGTGTGTGTGTGTGTGTGTGTGTGTCTGAGTTTTACACATTTTGATGGGAATGTTTTTGCCTCATTTTACCAGTCTTTAACTGGGATTACGATTTGAGTTTAGTTTAACATTACAATTAGAATTTGGCCTAAATTCGGGTAAAAGTTACGACTGGGGCTAGTTAAGGGGTAACACTTGGTTTTAGAGTAAAGATCATATTCATGATTAGGTTCAAGATGTGGAAAGAGTCAAGGCTAAGACTAGTTTATCGTTCACACTTGGTTTTAGAACACAGATAAGTCACTTTGGGTTTAGTATTTTTTTTTGTTGCTGTGTCTGAGACATCGCTGCTTGAAGCTTGGGGACTTTTCGGCCTGTAGGTGGCGCCGCGGTGGACCAATCGATTTCATTTTGTGCATCAGGGTAAAAATACACCATTTCCCAAATTCATCAAATCATCAAATTTGGCCCGACAGTGTCTGAGATATTGAGTGCCGTGGTGGGCCAGTCAGGTTTATATTCAAAATAAAGGATCTGAATGGCAAAATCCATCTTGCTCACAAAGTAGGTTCAAATCCGGACAGCAGATCCAGACAAATTGTGTGTGACAGATGAATCAATAGTCTAATCGATAGTCCCTTCCCTGATCTTCGATCGTGGGTGTCGATTCAATTTATGATCCGTTCACAGTGAGGTTCAAGAATAAGGGTAGTTTAAGGTTAGGACTTGGTTTTAGAGTAAAGATTGAACATAGGATTAGGTTTTAGGCTGGGTAAGAAGAAAGAGTTTAAATTAGGATTATGGTCCTGGGGATGAATGTAATCAATGGAAAGTCCTTTCTAGTACAGTAATATGAATGTGTTTGGGTGCTTGCATGCTAACTGGGTGCTCAGCCGTGTGTTTGTATGCGTGTGAACAAGACAGAAGCGCCGAAACCTAATTCATAAAACCAACTGCTCTGATTACACATGATTTCCCAGCGGCCAGCAGACGGAAGCCAGATGCGACAACGAGTGCTACAAAAAATGAAAACGCAAATGAAAAAAACAAACAAACAAACGAAAAACGAAGAAGCACACAGGAGGAGTGTGATGCCTCTGGTTTCAAAACAACAAAACTCACTTTAGCAGTGACAACACTGTTCACAGTTTCTGTTTTTCCCCAGATGGTTCCATCCAAGTTCACAGGCTGGTGCTGCGCTCTAAAAAGTAAAAAGGCATCCAGGAACCTTTAGAGGTTCTTCAGACTGCAAACACTGGGGAACCACACTCATGATCCATGAAGAACCCCTTTGTAAAGTGTAAATGAACCCTGATGGCACTTCTACAAGCCTTTCCTTTTTATTGGATCCCAGAAGAGCCTCTGAAGAACCCCTCATTTCTAGAGGATACAGACATTGACGCACGTTTGGGAGTCCTGGGAGTCACTGGCCTGTTCATCCCTTCTAAAATATGACCAGAGGTGGTTTATCATATGAACCAGGCTGCCATTTATACATTCTGCAAACTCAAAGAGTTTTAGGCTTCAAATGCAACCAGAGGGGAACCCCAGTAAGTTCCTTAAAGACCCCATTAGCAAAGAGTCCATGAATTCTCTCGGTTCTTCAACAAGCTTCTAACATAGGATGGCTCTTCAGGAACAGGATGTTTTCACATTTTTTCTCCCTCTTTCTACCTGACTTTGGTTTTCTGTTGTTGTTTTTTTGGTGTGTCACATGAACGCTGCAGAATCAGAGGAGTCCAAATCACATTCAGGACAGAAAAGGTTTTTGGATCCTGGGAGTTGCCAGACCCACCATCCCTTCTAAAACGTTGTATGGAAACTACCATTCCCATTTGTCATAACATCTGTCCTGTTGTCACTCTGAGAAGTAAACGGGTTCCAAAGAACCTTTTTGACGTGCAACCATAGGTGAACCACAGCAGGTTAACAAAGAGTTCATGAACCTTGGTGGTGCTTCCACAAGCCTCTAACATTGCAGGCGTTTTTCAGGAAAATATCAAGTTTTTGTGTTTGTTTTTTTTCTGACTCTTACAACAAGATTACCAGATAACTCTTTGTTTTTGGAGTGGTACATGACAACAACAAAATCATAAAAGGATCTGAATCACAAACAGATTTTTTGAGAGAGGTTTGTTACGTGCTAAATGACTGATCGCTTCACATGAACACGGCCACCATTCTCACCATCAATCGGTCATCATATTTAAGAAATAAAAGGGTTTCTGGAGACCTTTTTAGGGACATTTTTCTTAGGATTCCTGGACTGTATTCCTGATGAAACCCTTAATTTTTACAGCAGAGAATCTGCTGAGAATAGCAATGAACTGGCGACATTGGCAGATGATGTCTTCTTCCTTTCCTTCTAAAATATGTCATAAATATGTCAAGGGATTGGCCTGTCCTCCCGGACAGGCCAATCCCTTCTCTTTATAGACTAACATCTCTCCACTCTATAAAATAAAGGGAATATTTATGGTTTCAGGGAGGAAAATCTCTCCATTTAGTCCACTAATTTGTGTGATGACTTCTAAACCTCATGATTAAGGCCTGGTCTTCATCAGCAGTGCATACGGAGCATCTATGCTTAAGAGTTTTGAAAGTTTTCTTTTGATTGAACAAGCCAGTGAATTAGAGTTTGTTTTTTGTTTTTTTGACATTTTTATGATGTGTGCTTTAGATTTCCTTTTTTTCTGATGCATTCCTATCAGATGTTCTCTGGGTTTACCCACATATAGACATCTCTACACAGACTTTTCTGTGGTTAAACTTTAGCGTGTCTTTATGGTGCAAACATAGGTGAGAACCGCAGATGGTTCCTTGATGAACTCCTTCATAAAAACCTCATTAACCCCTGACAGAACCTCCATGAACCTCAAACATATGGGGAGGCAGAATTATATAGGGCTATAGATAGGAACCCTGAGGCGCTAATTGGTTCGCATTGGCTCTCAGATGAACCAGCTGGAAAAGCAGTAGTTTTTAAAGTGTGTACTTCCTCATCATTTTCTATAAATACAAACTGTGGAACAAAGAGGATTTGATGAGATAAAAGAGGCGGAGAGAAAGACAAGAGAAAGTCAAGGACAGGGAGAGGAGCAACGAGGAGGAGTGACGGAGCATTTGGAGGCCATAAAAAGTGTGCAAAACACATCGGGGCGAGAGGATTTTCACCCGAGGACAGCGCTAATTAATTTAATCAGCGCTATTTAAGAAATGCTGATGGAAATCTCACTCAATTAATGGCAGGCGCCAGAAGTTAACCGAATGTGTTATCGCAGAGTTTGTTGGGAAGCGATGTGGGATAAATCTCCCAATCCTCTCTCCTCCTTTCATTGCATCCTTCTGTTTTTATCACTTTAAAAACACACACATCCTGCTAGTGACAAAGCACACATTTATCACTTTTTTTCCCTCTTATCTTAACATATTCATACTTACCACAAACGCACAGCATCCCTCTTTCTGCCACAACAGCTTTACCTGCATCAGGGTTGTGTAATTCACAGCAAACTGCATTAAAATCTCATTTCCCTTTTTTTGGTGAATACCTTCCCTTTAGTCTTGGTATCACCTGTCTCTCTCTCTGTCATCTTATTTTTCTTCTTTAGTCTTGTAGGATGAAATGGTTGATTAAACCCGTTAGTGTTGTTTATTATCTCAGCAGAACAGATTGTATTTCCACTCTTCTTGTTCATTTTTTTTTTTATCCTCTGAAGGCATGAATGCAGAAAATCTGGACAAACTGTTTCCTGTGTTCCCTGTTTTGTCCTCCTTGCTTTTCATTCCTGCTTTGCATTCGGCTGCAACAAGACAAGGTGATGAGAAGCCTGTGCGTCAGTCAGGGGAGTGTATTACTGTACAATATGTATTGTAATCCCAGTGCGCTCTCTCTGCATTCGGCACGCCTGATGTTGTCAGTGCAGTCATTTCTGCCTGTTCCACGGTGATATTTATCATTTGCATGCACCAAATAAAACTTCTCTCCACACAACCTGTCATAATACTTTTCAGCTCTGCACACTGGGACTCTCGTTTCCCAGTCGATCTGTCTATCGTCTGTGAACTCAGTGTGGAAAATTGCAATCAATCGCCGGCCAGATTGTGATACCTGTAATTTTCACTGTCTGTTGTGCCGAGCCGTTCTAGCAGGTAATCAGTAAGTTGTCGTTTGCAAAAAAAGAGGTTTAATTTGGCCGGTAAAATAGCACAAAGCTGTATTCAAACAGGACTACCACTGTGTCGCATATCATGTAATTAACCTCATCAGCTGTGCCAGTCCCACAGCCAAGCTTTGATCAAACCAACAGAGTTTTATCTGAAATGGTAGTGGAGATCCTGAGGTTTAAAAATACCCGACATTTCCTGCTGTATTCCAGGGAAATGTGTCTAAAATGATGCACAAGACATGGAGATATTTTCTATTTGATATGACGCTGCAGTCATAAAACAACGGCATGCTGGAGCTTCAGTGAAGTTGCAACCAGCAGATACACAATATGGATGTGACACTGTTGTGCAATATGGAGAAAGAGAACTGTTTTTTTTTTTTTTTTTTTAAGCTACTAAGGTAGAAATGAAAGGGAAAGCAGTGCTAAATAAAAATAAATAGGTAAAGGAGGTTAATGAAATACAATTCATCACTTTCTGATTTAGCAACACACATTTTTTGCACAAACTTAAAGTTTATGCCAAAAATGCATAAACGAAAGATGGCGATCGCTAGTGGTGAAGATGGAGAAAGAGTGTTGTGTAAGGAGATAACCTCGGTACAGCAAAACACAGCAGAGTTTAGTTTTACAATCTGCGGGTTTGGCAGAGCTGCACAGGATTTAAATCACCGGTGACCTCTGCAGAAATCAGTGCACTGCTCAAGGTGACAGGAAAGGGAAGTCAAGTCCATTTGTGTGTTCCGGTGTGAAAAGGGCTAAAGCTGCCGCTGAATCTCGGTGAATCCATCACCCGCCGTGACCGGCAGATTGACAGGTGGAAGTAGTTTCCTGACCCGCTTGCACTTTTTATTCTCGATTTTTATGCTCCTCAGCCTTTCCTGCTTCTCTGCTCCCGTCTGCCAGTCTTTCTGTTTTTCTCTGTCCGTCTCTCTCTCTTTCTCTGTCTTTCTCCTCTTTTTGAAGATGTTCGCCCCTCGCTTTCTTCCCGTGACACTCTCTTTTCTCTGTCCCAGCGCTTTTCTTGCCTTAACCCTCTGGCATTTTTCCAGATTCACACTGGTTTTCTTGTCATCTTTCTTTTATCTCTACCTCCTTCTCTCTCTCTCTTTCTCTCTCTGTCTCTCTCTCTCTGTCTGTCTCTCTGGCCTTTTTTCATCTGCTCCTCTCAAATGTTCAATTTTAATATCTCTCTGTCTGCCTGTCCCTCTTCCTTTTCTTCTTCTTGGCATGTTGGAAACCCTCAGAGAGTCACACAACACCGTCTCGTTTCAATTTGGCGATATCCTGTCGCGCAGGAGTTGCTGCTGAATACGGCGGCAGCGGTTACAGATCCATTGATCTTGCGTCTATCCTGCATTAGTACAGTTTGCTCTGTTCGTTATTGAGGAATCATGCACTTTAATGCGTTTGTGGTGTCACTCTCACAGAACCTGAATGGAGTAGAATGGACTTTCTCACACCGGGCTACCTGACTGAGCAAGTCGCTGAGGAAAAGAGGCTCTGCAGTGAGGAACAAAGCAGTGGAAAGATGTCGTCAGTGTCTGCTCGCACACTTTCCTTCTGCACTAAACTTGGGCAGCCTTGAGTTATGTAAAGTGTGATGATGCCAGTCGGCCAGGTTTGCTAGTTTGCAGATGTTGACTGGAGGAGCCGATAGGGGAAGCACAGACTTTGATAATGTTATGTTAATCATGTCCCGAACGTCAGATTTCAGTCTAAGCGCTCATGTAAAACAGCAAGACAAACAGATTCAGAGGTTGGTAATTCTTTTAGTCATTTTTGTTTCCAGGTTACAGCCACAGTGCAACACAAAAACTGCAAAAAAAAATCTCTATCTTAAGTCATTTCATCTCATATTCAGTGTTAAAATCTTGTTTTTTCCATCAAACATGGTAAAAAAAAATCTGCCAGTGGGATGAGATGATCCCACTTGTTTCCAATGCTAATCAACTTGTTTCATGATTTTTTTTTTTCTGGAAACAAGTATTTATATGTTGAAACAAGGCAGAATAAGGCACATCAGCCCACTAAGAGCAAGAAAACAACACTTGATTCAAGAAAATCCTAAAAAGAAGTGATTAGCATTGGAAAAAAGCGGGGTTAGCTCATCCCACTGGCAGATTTTTCACCTTGTTTGAAGCAAAACAACATTTTACCACTGAAGGCCAGACTGAAAGACTTGCTAAGATGGAGATTTTTTTTTGTACTGTACAGCTGATGGGTTGAGTCATAAAGTTCAAAAAATCTCTTCCAAAGTTGTTTTATCAGCTAGATTGACGGAAAAGGCAGCAACATCTGAATTTTCCAGACAATGTCAGTTGCAGATGGAGCGGAAACGCAGGACTATCTGCAGGCACGCAGGGAAAATCTGGATTTTTACAAACACTGCATCTCTACGTCGAGGTAAGGTACCCCCCTCCACCTCCCCTTCCTCCCCACCGACACACTCACTTTACCCCCAAAAAAAGGGTTATAGCCTACAAGGGGATTACACGTCCTTTACCTTGCCCCTCACAGGAAAGCAATTTAATTTCTGCGTGCGGCCTGCAGGCGCAAAGTTATCAGCAAATGTAATCCTAGCAGGCCAGTTGCCAAAAACTCTCCTAAAGCCTACTCTGCATAAAGTGGGGGAGGCTGAGATGAATGCACAATCACACGGCGCGCTGGATGAGCTTCACTCCACGTCCCTCTGGGAGGGGCGGGGACATACGATTACTGTGCTGCTGCCACGGTGTTTTAACGGCCTCCGTACCTCTTGCGTTTTTTTTTTTTTTTTTATTCTCTTGTTCTGGTACCAGCCCACTGAGAGTAAAGAGTTTGTATTTGAGGAACTGTATTTCAAAAATATTAGAGAAATATAGACATTATGAAAGTCTGCCTTCGTGCATTTATCCTAATTCCTCCCGAGATATCACGTTAAAAACACAAACACAAACCTCTGGTGTCTCTCAACCGACCGGTTCCCAACATCGTTGTTTCTGACTTCTAAACAGCATGAAAACAATTCATAACAAATCCTCTCCAGGCAGAAGAAGCACGCGCGCAGGGAGAAACTGGATTTCCCGCCAGCGTCATATCAGTCGATCCCCGCTGAACGCCAAATATGATACAGCAATATGTGTTTCTGAGTGGGGATAACAGGAGGAGGAGGCGAGTGAGTTTGTGCTGTTATCGCGGCCGCCTCGTCTCTCCAGGCTCTGCCACATCCGTAATAAAACCGGAACGCCAGAATCAAAGAGAAAGAGAAGTACATCGAGCAATAAGGAAACACTATTCGCTTTATCGATCTGATGCGTCTCGAGAGGGTTCAAGCAAAACACGATCGCATGACGAAGCAAAGCGACGTGCAAAATCCAGAGCTGCTGCAGGATCAGGTCACACCTTCAGACAGAAAGCTGAAGGAAAGCCAGCAGGTTTACTAAGTTCAAAAGAAAAGGGGATGTTTTCTCGCTGGCAGTGAAGTGTTATGGTAAATAAAAAGTGTGTAAACTGAAAAGTATCTCAACCACCACGGGAAACAGAAATCAGTAGTTAGAGTTAAAGTATAGAGTAAAAGTGTTTGTTTTTCCTCAAAAGACGCTGCCTGTCAGCTCAACACTCGTTCCCGACTTAAATAAATTCAAAGGTGAGTCGAGTGCGTTTACGCGGGTTTATTCTTCGCTTCACCACAACATTTTCTTTCGTAACTTTTGCAGCTTTGTGATGAAATCCTGTTCATTAGTTTGCTGGCCAGCGAGGGAAAGAAAACTGAGGGAAAATGCGAAGATCTGAAGAACCTCGAAGTATAAACTGTTATGATGAAGCATGTTTCAAACCAACTGGGTAAACCAGGTGCGTTTCAAAATGCAGTGCAACTTTTCACCTCTTTTTTTTTTTTTTTTTTTTTTTAAATCAATTACTTGATTTCTGTGTCTTCACTGTTTGGATACTCTACATCTTACTATGGCTTTCACAGCTCCAATATCTGAGATTATCAAATAACTTTTATATTCCTCACTTATTTTGAGTCTTGCGTCCTGTGCCAGGTGGTTTCCAAAATATATTTTGATTTGACATTTGCCGTCAGACTCTGTTTACAAAGGCAGGTTGAGGTTATTTGGAGAAAGTAACTAGCTACTAAACCAGAAGCTCTATGCAACGCCTTGTGCATGTTGATTATTCTGACGAGCTGTTTCTTGACATTACAGTGTGTGTGTGTGTGTGTGTGTTGCAGCTTGTAATAAACTCTGCTGATAACAGGAAGTCAAAATAGTGGGAACTTTTCCACCACGTCTTCCTCTCTGCTGTTAGCGTTTGCTGGCTGCCTTTTGCTCAGATAAGAACACAGATCACAGCCGATGCGCACAAACAACAGCCTTATTTTTATGACAGAGCTGGGCGGGGGTTACGTTTTCACCCCTTTCGATCTGTCTGTGTTTTCGGCGGAGTATCTCGAAAGTTAAGGAAAGAGCTGCACTGCAAAAAGTCAAAATCTTACCAAGATTATTTGTCTTATTTCAAGTAAAAATGTCTTATTTCTAGTCAAAATATCTCATTACACTTAAAATAAGACATGATCACCTCAGAAATTACTTGTTTTTAGACAATTTTCACTTGTTAATTTCTGAGCTGATCATGTCTTATTTTAAGTGTAATGAGATATTTTGACTAGAAATAAGACATTTTTACTTGAAATAAGACTTGGTAAGATTTTGACTTTTTGCAGTGTGATTAACTTTTCACGCTGATTGGTCTAAAGGGGGCACTGTGGTGGGGCGTCGCCGATCACGAAAAGGTGCATCACTTCCAAACGGATTCAGGTAACGCGACAAAACGTTGGGGAAATCTTGGTCATTAACTTCTAACACCGACTGGCCAAAACGGAGTGTGGTGGTGGGCGTGGCCTATCACAAAAAAAGTGCATAACCACAGCAACATCCATTATCCCGAAATCAACCATACGCACACAGCTACTCAATTACCCATTTTCCCCTCGGGGATCAATAAAGTATGTCTGACTGTGATTCTGATTACCTTCAGTTAAAAGCACAAACAGTAAGAAGTTTAATTCGGTTGACTACGTGATGTGGATCTTATGGAGATATGCACTGAGCGCCATCTTTTTCTGTTTGATTATGTGCTAATAAAACAATAAGGATAAATATTAACAGTAAAGTGGCATCTTGCAAAATTGAAAAATTAACTAACTGTTTTTTTGTTTTTAATTGAAAAACTAACACATCAGGTAATTCCCACAAAAAAGTAATCTGAGTACAGTTGTCCCTCGCTATAACGCAGTTCACCTTTCGCGGCCTTTTTTTTAGTGCAATTTTGCATGCTTTTTTTTTATTGGACTTATTTTTCTACAAAGGTTTGAACTTTGAGAGTTTAAACAAGAGAGAAAAGTGAGAAAATGTTAACGCCTGTCTGAGAAAAGTGTATAAAGTGTGTAGTGAGGGGTTTTACAGCCTTAAAACATCTAGAATAATTGTAAAAAATAAAGCTGACTACTTCGCAGATTTCGCCTATTGCTGGTTATTTTTAGAACGTAACTCCCGTGATTAATGAGTGACCACTGTACTCTAACATGTGTCCTTCTGATGTGTTTTGATAATTGTTTGTTGTTGGTCTTTCTGTTTTGCAGTCTGGTTGTTATTTCATTTTATTATCTGTGTATTGTGCTATATTAGAGGCTGTATCCTGCTTATTGTCTTATTTTTTATTACATTAATCAAACAAAACAGTGTCTATTAGAGACAACTGCACTGTTTTCAGTTGCTAACACATAAAACGCTCTTTTTTTTCTGGCAGTATCCATAACAATCAGCTCACGGGTTTCGCTGCAGTGAGCAAACAGAGAGAGGAGAGGGAGACAATAAAGGAGGAAGGACAGGAGACAGAGGAGAACCAAGTGAGGAGAAAGGACGAGTGAGGAGGATTTTCTTGGCACAACGCCCTGCTGTGTAGACACAAGCCTGGTTTCCACACACACACACACACACACACGCAGTAAAGCCTTCAGTCATGCTGGAGGTGTCTGCACCCCCCAGGGAAGCTTAAGGGGAGGCGGAGGGGCCTGGGTGGTCCTGGTTTCCTGCCAAGAAACTCAACAATCCTGCATAAATGTCTCCAGTACCTTCCAAACACCCTCCAAAACACCTTACACCCTCATTATCGCTGTCAACTGGGCGGCATGAAGCAGCCCCCCCTCCCCCACCACCTCCTCCTCCTCGTCCTCCTCATCTCCTCCCCATCAGCGAGGCATGGAATTGGGATTAGCCCACGGTAAATGGCCCTGGACATAAGCAGCCTCTGATTCACAGGCTGGTCCCACTTTCTACTGAGGAACTGCTGCTCTTTTGCTCCAGTGGAATCACTTGGGCGAAAAATCAAAGTCTTTTTTTTTTTTTGTTTGTTTGTGTTTTTTTTCTCTCTCTCTCTCTTTTCGGCAAGTGGAAGTTCAAAGCAGACGGTCTGCTAACCAGCTGGACGAGAGACACTTTGCGTGGCAGCGTGCAAACTGGACGCCCAATGTGTGAGAGTGAAGGAAGTATTTTCTGCAAATAACATCAGCTTTACAAAGTGCAGTCTCAAATTCAGCGTCAAAATCTTGTTTTTCTTCAAACAAGGGAGAAAAAAATGTTCCACAGGGATAAGATAATCCTACTTGGTTCCAACACTAATCAAGTTGTTGTAATTTTCTTGATCCAAGTGGGCCCATCTGCCTTATTCAACATATTTATTCTTGTTCCCATTACAATTCTTGAAACAAGTGAGGCTGCATTGGAAACAAGGGGGATTATCTAATCCCAGATGGCAGAATTACTTTAACTTGTTTGAAGAAAAACAAGATTGTAAGACAATATGAGACTGAATGTCTTGTTAAGACGGAGATCCTTATGGTGTGCAGGATAAATAAATGAGTTAAGGGGGGCTCGTACACTGGCAGCCACTGTGTTCACTTGTTTTTGCTGTGTGTGTTCACCCAGAGGTGGAAAATACCCATAAAAATTCTATCTTTCGGTCTAGTTTTGCAACTGTCCGTGACTTTTCCTGCTCTACATCTTGTACTTTTTCCTGCACTAAATTTATCTGAGGGCTGGAGTTACTAGTTGCTTTGCAGAAGAGGCTTTTCCATGCAAAACATCAGATGTGCTGCATTGTTAAGAGTGTAAACCAGCCAACAGGATATGGAGCAGCCAAAGCCTCAACACTGAAATTCTTCTTACAGGTTAATGCATCAATAATTCGACACCCATTCTTCATTATGGCTACTTTTACTTCTCACACAGAACTACATTTTACTGAGAATACTGCTGTGCTCTGACTCTGAAGTAAAGGATTTGACGGCTTTCTCCACCGCTGCATTCAACAAAATATTACCTACAGTGTTCATGCAGCGTTAATTCATAAGGAGGGGAGTCCAGTTTCTCCACTGGCTGCCATTATAGAGTCCTAAAGCACGACAGATGCAGGATAAATGCATGAGGGCCAACGCTCTATATCCCATTTGCAGCGGTCCGAGGGGCTTTCCAGTCCTCCCAACAATGTTCATTTAAGGTGTGAAATTGAGCCGCGGTAGTGACCGAGCTATAATCACATTGAGGCGACTCTTCTACCCCCATCCCCCGTTTATTTCTACCCATCATCCCCCAGGAGCCAAAGCAGGTCTTTACCACTCAATGGGCCGAGCCATCAGGTCTATTTTAGCATGTCTGGGAGGGGGTTGCTCACTGAACCATGCTTTTATTTATTGGTCCAGGCCTCAGAGTGTTGTGAGACCTGTGAGGTAGATTGGTTCAGTAATAGTCAACGTAGCGGCTCCCTTTTGTTCATTTATGCTGCATTAGCGCTCGATGCGGTGGGAGCCATCGAAAGCCATTGCAGAGCCTCTGCTTCATGTATTTACACTGTGTCTGTCCTGCTTTACTGCCGTGCGCGGAGGCACAGATTGTAAAAGTCACCCCTCATGCATTAATCCTGCATCTACAATAAATGAACACTGCGGACACTCTCGTCCAGAGGAACAAATGCAATCAGTGTAGTTTTAAGAATAATACCAGAGCTTTTTAGAGACCTCTCACTTCTCTCTACATCTAGTTTACATTTCCCCCAATCATTTTGCAATGCGTGCCCTATGTAATGTATGTTTTTTTTACCCTTTATATGGTTTGTTCATTTTTAAAATACAAGCTTTGTCATTTAGCTTGAGCTGCTGCCCCAGCCAACTGAGTCTTCCTTTTTTTGTTTGGAGTTCATAATTTGATTTTATTTGATTAGAGCAAATAATTGCCTACTCGGCGCCCATTGCACTACTGACTGGCCTGGAGGGGGCGTCCCTCTCTGTGTGATCCTTCTCAAGATTTCCTCTGTTTTTTTCCCTTCAGCCAAGAGGGTTCAGGTGAGGGGGGGTCGCTCATTTTCTAGAAACGGTGGGCTTGTGAGGTCCTTTGAGACTGTAACAGTGATTAAAGGCTCTAAATAGATTTGAACTTGAAGATCCTTTATATAAAAAAAAAAAAACGTGCAAAAAAACAGTGCAGTGTTTTGAGGGATTATTTCATACATTTCTTCCTGTGGCTGTCAGCTGATTGGCAGGAAGCAGAGCGAGGCGTAACGCACACACACTCAAATCAAAATTCACAATGAAATACAAAAAAAAAAAAAGAGAGAAAACAGAAACTTTGACTGAACCAAATGAAGGTTTCCGGTTTGGTGATGGATTTATCTCACTCTGTGGAGTTTTGTTTTTCAAATGGTACAAGAACAAATAGCAGAAAATGGTGTCATCTGAAGGAGGAACAACAAGCCTTGATGTCGACTGTGTGCAGGAAAGAGGAGAGGAACTCGACCAGAAGCACAAACACCAGCATTATTCTCTGTGACAAATTTTGAATGCATCTTAGCACTAGGCTACTGCTTTTAACTGCTTGGAGAGATTTTTTTTTCTCCCTCTGGGTGGATTGAGCCAAAGTGCAGCAGCGCTCCAGCAAGCGTAGAATAAGAAGCAGGACTTCCACAATGGCTTTATTTGTGCAAAAGAGGGATTTTGGTTGCACGCTGCCTCATACCAGCGACTTTCCCCGGCTTCTTCTTGAGCCAAGTCAGTGAGGCAATAATACTAAAGCAGTAATACTCAGACCCCAGAGAGTCACTTTGTAAAATATTCAGTCTCAGTATCTACTACCTACTCAGAGTTATTCTCAAAGCAGTCCACTGCAGGAAAACAGCCCAGTTTTTATTTGAGGACTCCTAAAAACGAGGATGCATCCAGCCGCAGAAGCTCCACATTTAACTGCGTGTGTGTCGAATTACAGATGCTTGCCAAAAAAGGACAATTAAAAAGAATCAGGTGTTGCTCTTTTCAGCCAGTGGACGCTCTAGAGATCAGCTGGTTGAGAAATGTTAGGATTTCCTGTAAAGGCGTGGCAGGATTATTTATGGAAAACTATAATATCCCAGATTTTTTTTTAGAGCAGTGGTAAAATCTTAAGCCATTTGCACATAGCCATTTCACCAGATGATGTCACCTTTTATGAACCTCAAACTGCGTGTGTGTGTGTGTGTGTGTGTGTGTTGAAAGCCAGGTAGCCCAACAGCCTACAGTTTTGTATTTTAATTGTGAGCCTTAAGGCGTGTTAATAACATAGTAAATTATATTATACTATTATGCCTTTAGCTGATGTCTCCTCCTCAAAAGACTAGCATGTAGCTTGAGCAGAGTGACTTAATGTTCATGTTCATGTTAACTAGTTAAGTCACCAGCTGACTGGTTTAGCAAGGCAGCCAACATGCACTGACACTTACAGTACACTGGGTACTCGTTATGTAACATCAGCCACAGTGTGAATGAGACTGATAATAAAAGGACAGCAGCAATGGTTAATTGATGAGATACTGCAAAACTGTTTCCAATGTAGTTTCACTTGTTTGAGGATTAAAGTATAACTATGTTGCAACAAGGCAGAATAAGGCAGATCAGCCCACTGGGATTAAGAAAATAACGCGTGATTCAAGAAAATTCTGGAAAACGAGTTGATTAGCCCTGGAAACAAGTGGGATTATCTCCCACTTATTATCTTTTTCTTTTTTTTTTTTGACTTTGACTAAAAAAAAAACAAAAAAAAACAAGATTTTAACACTGAGGACGAGACTGATTGACTTGTTAAGGTCACATCTATGCACATTGTATACATCGATGCACACTGGTTTTTTTTTTTGGTTTTTTATCATCTATTTATCAGCTATTTATCATCTGTTTATACTGTAAATTTGCACATT
Organism: Myripristis murdjan; assembly: GCF_902150065.1. NCBI lineage: Eukaryota > Metazoa > Chordata > Actinopteri > Holocentriformes > Holocentridae > Myripristis > Myripristis murdjan. Next base: position 33,576,176 of record NC_043988.1, read on the forward strand.
GCCCACATCTATGCACATTGTATCATCTTTTATTCTTTATTTTTTATTTACTTAATCTTGTACTCTGTGGATACTGCTGAAAACTGTGAATTTCCTTCGGGATGAATAAAGTATCTATCTATCTGTCTATCTATCTAAATGGATAAGTATCTGAGTTCGAAAGCAGCCATTAGCTCACAGTCATTCAGTCTGAGCACAGAAATTAACTGCATCTATGTTTGACACTGTTGAAACAGCTTTTTTTTTTTGAGCTCATATTTGTGCTCTTTATTTGGTTCTCAGTGCTGTGAATGTTTCTGGAATTATCTCTTTCCGAGCATCATCCTCTACTATTAATTTCTTTTGCCTTTTTCATGGGCAAAGTCATGCAAAAGCACCACTTTGACCTCCACCGTGGCCGGCGGGGGGGGCATGGAGCCACCGGACGGACCCGTGCACGGCGTACTCACGGCGGCAGTGTGCGCGGTCGTGCTGGTAGGACCCCGGCGGGCAGGAAGCCAGACACTGGCCGCTGTGGGTGCTCAGCAGGGGCAGCGGCGAGCGGCAGGACTGGCACTCCCAGCCGCTGGTACAGCTGGCACAGGACGGCTGGCAGGCTGCAGGGGAGGAGGACAGGGAGAGAACGGAAGCTGTCAGTCAGGGATGCGTCTTCTTAAACCCTGTGACGGCTGCAGGGCGCTCTGCTTGGCCCTGTGCACGCCGGGTGGAGGGCAGGTTAACACACACACACACACAGGCACACATTCATATTCAAACCGATGAGCAATTTGGAGTCTGCGGTCCGGCTGACTCACATGGCTTTGGACGGTGATGGAGGGAAACTGGGGCACCCTGAGGACGCCCACATGGACATGGGGAGCAAAATGAAAACGTGTGCTGGCTGCTTCTCGGTGCTTTTCTCCTGAGCCAACTTTGGCTGTTTAATCAACAGTTTTTTCATTCTGTTTATTTAGAAAATGTACAATATCTACTATTAAAAGACACTGGGAAACAATATAGAAACCCTCCATTAAAAACCATTCCCAGAGGTCTTTATTCTGCAAAAAATATACATGTTGACATTCATTTAGTCTCATCCTCAGTGCACAAGTGTTGTTTTTCTTCAAACGTTGAGATATTACCACTTGTTTCCAAAGCTAATCAACTCGTTTCAGGAATTTTCTTGAATCAAGGGTCATTTTCTTGATCCTGATGGGCTGACCTGCCTTATTCGGCCGCGTTTCAACAGATTTATCCCGCAGTTGGTAATTGCATTGGAAACAAGTGGGACTATCTCATCCTACTGGATTTTTTTTTTTTTTTTTTTTTACTTTTTAATGCTGGATATGAGACTAAATGACTGAATGATAACTTGGAGATTTTTTGCATCATATCACAGATTCAAAGTAATGCACATTCTTTGTCTTCTTCTATTTGTGCTAGACAAAGAATAAACTGCAAAATTTAAGCTCTGCACAACATTCTCGCTCACCTGTTGTTCCTGTTTGTCTATTTTTTTTCCTAATATTTGTTTCCTCTGCCAGTTGGACAGGGGTTTATGTTTTCACCCCATTCGGGTTTGTCTCTTTGTTGGTTTGTTGGTTTGTTTGTTTGTTTGTTAGCAGGATGTGAAGGGATTTGCATTAAACTCAATGGAAAGGTTGGTCATGTGGTAAAGAAAGAGCAAATTCTTTTCACTTTTCACACACACGATTGGCCAAAGGTGGACGTCCAACATGTGGAAGTGGCATAATGTTAGGACTGTGTGCGGTGTTGGAAGGGGCGTGCGCTCTGCTGAGTGTTTTCTTGCCTTGTTTTGGTTGTGTTTTGTTAGGGTTTTGTTTCGCTGTGTTGTGTTTTATTGTGGCGAGCGCTGTTTCGGCCCACCCCGATCTTGTTGCTTGTTTTCAATTTTGCAGTTTAATCTTCGTCCAGTCGCGGAGGAAAAGGTGGGAGAGCGTCAACAGCTCCTCTCCCCTCATCTGCTGAGTTTTCTCCAACATTACTCTGCTATCTCTAATATATAAGAGTAATATATATAATATATAAGAGTTGAGGTGGGTCGATCCACGTATCAATCAATCAATCAATCAAACAGTGAACGCTCACTTACAGAATTAAAATCGGTTTACTGTACAAGCCAAGGTGATGTCAATTAACACCAATCAAGGGTTCACCGGTTAAATTAATTAGTTACTTACTCAAAACATTGTCTGCCAAAATAAAATTAACTGGTGGACCAAGAATGTGTTGCACATCTGCTTTTTTTTTTTTTTTTTTTTGCAAGAAAAAAGAAAAAGCAGCACACCCACGCAAAGAGATATGGTGGATCATATTACACAGAGGAATACAGAATATATTATCATGCACAGTGATTCAGATTGTACAAATTACACTCCAGTACGTTCCTAAAGGAGATTTTTTCACTTTGACGGTGACTGAGTTTATAGCCACAGATGGGAGAAAAAACAAAGGGGAGACTTTTTTTTGGTTTTCTTTAATGAGAAATGAGAAAATGAGTGAAATGCCCTTTAAAAGTCACAGACTCCCCTTAACAGAGAGAGAGAGAGAGAGAAAAGGGGAGGCGAAGGTGAGATAGGGAGGACCAAAGGAGGCAGATGAGGAGGAGGAAACAAGGATGGAGGGAAGGAAATGAGGAGACGAGAGTGAATGGAAAAAATGAGGCATGAAAGGAAAAGAGGGAGGGAGCAGCGGAGAATGAAAAAATTAGTTAATTAGTGTAAAAAAAAATGAAAAAAAAAACATAAAACCGTCCGACGGCCCTTATCAAAAATGTGTGCTCAACACTCGCAGCTTCATTATCTGCCGCCGCCCACGTGGACGCGACGCAACAAAACAGAGAAACGAAGCCGAGTGAGAGGGAGAGGGAAGAAGAGACGGGCGGATCAACGGAGCGAGAAACAGAGAGGCTGAGGTACTTACTGCCTCTTCTGAATATCACTCAAGCACTTATCACACACACACACACACACACACACACACACACACAGAGTCGGTGACACTGTGCAGAACGCTCTGATTAAAGTTCAGCGGCGAGGAGCCATTACAGCTGAGTCATTCACACACGCCGCGCTTTGATACCACAGAGACAAACATGTGATCTCTCTTTGTTTGTTTGTTTGTTTGTTTGTTTACTTGTACCACCACCGTACATGTGTGTGCCAAACCGAGCGTTTGATCATGAAATTTTGCAATGAGCCGATAAAATGTTTCGGTAAAGTGACAGGGAGATGAATCCAATGAGAAGAGGAGGAAAAATAAAGTGCACACATCAGACGGAAAACTGGATTTCAATGATCCAGCTAATGAACCAAAAACAAACAAACAAACAAACAAACAAAAAAAATGAACTTCTTTCTGTGCAGCTATAATGAAAGTCATCCATTTATTCTCAATTACAACTGAGTATCACTCCTCCCTCTGTGTTAAACGACAGAAAACCCCCTGCAGATTTCTGGTATCTGGATTTTTTTAGATACTTATTTTATGTTATTTGCTATGTTATTTTATTCCTGTTATAAAATGTAGTTATAAATCATGTCTATTGTCAGTCACATGTATTAATCTAATTATGGTATCGCATACCTCAAAAAGTCAGTGGTTACTAAAGCATCCGTCCCACCTTCTGACGTGTGGAAATCAGTTCCACACTGAAATGCATCTGAGACAGTTCAGTGTGTTTGTTCAGCTTCCCGGCTCATTAGCAAGGCATCACCTGTAGCACGTTAGAGTCTTACAGCTGACTGCAGGTGCAAAGAGCTGAGCTGCTAAAACTGACATCATGAAGTGTTAAAACGCCCAACTTTAACGTCTACGAATATATACGTACATGTCAAATTGCAAGAAATCACATCATTGTTTTTTTGTATTCTGGACCTCGTGCCCCCCTGCCCTAATTGTGCCCCCCCAAAAAATTTTGTTTTGCATGACGCCCCTGCTGCAAAATGATTCTTTATATCTTCAATGCCTAAAAAGAAGAGTGAAAAATTGAATGTGGAGTTTTTATTCTTTTCATAAAACTCACTTTCATCACAAAGTCTTGACTTCCATTCACTTCTACCTCTGTCGCCCAGTCTGTTATTTATATTGCAAATCTAAATATGCGAGCGGGTGTGTGTTAAACGGTTTGAAGGCACGACGAGGCCTCCCTGCTCGTTAATTTTTATACCACCGTCATTTACCAACAATATAAAGGAAAGAGAGAAAACAGAATAAAATAAAAAAAAAAAAACCCCACTGGTGTGTTTTCCTTCCCGGTTGTTACTTTTGTCAAGTCGATCACTCAGCTGTGTTGCCGTGGTTACAGGTTGTGTGTGATACACAGTAATACTCAGTTTTGTTCGCAAAACACCCGTCGGCCAATCAGAGTTGAGTATTCGCCCAGACCGATGATGTCGTTGTTATGGATGCGTCGATTTATTTCACCTTTAATTCCTTATTACCTTTATCGCCTGTGTTTTATTACTGTTTTACTTCACTTATCTGTGTGTTTTATTGATTTTCTCTCTCTCTCCCTAATCCCTATTGATTGTGAGGCACTTTGCACTGACACGTGCTTTTTAAAGAAAGATTAATAGTAGTAGTAGCAGCAGTGGTAGTAGTAGTATTTATTGATTATTTTTAGTTCTTTAATTCATTTTACTGTTTAATTTATTGTCATTTCATTAGAAGTTTTGTTCATTTTCTTGTTAGCCTTTTTCCTTCTTTTATTTTGAACTTTTTATTTATATTTAGCGCATTTTATTATTATTATTATTACTACTATTATTCATATTTTATTCTCTATTTATTATTATTTTATTCTCTATTATTTATCTATTTATTTATTTGGATGTTTCAGATTTCTGTGGTTACAAAGTGCTGATTCTACACTGTGCTGTATTTGGTTCAGCTGTAAAGCAGACTGTGCTGCAGTTGACTGTATAAAATTTGCAATATAATGAATGATAGAATGAATGAATGAATTTTTTATTTTCATGTCAAACCATCTATACGGCCCGTCCCACATGGGATAACACGACACAGAACACACACTTCCAGGTCACCGAGCATAACGATACAAACTTAACATACTTTATAAGAACACACATTATAACTATTTAAACAACATATACATTGTTTGCTTTCTCCAAATTATATGCTGCAATATAAATAAGGTTTGGGCTGGTTTAGTCGTAGCTGTATTTTCCAAGCTTTTCTTTTTTCTCGCAGACGGAGCAAAGAGCAGCAGTGGTTCAGCAGCCGCGCGGTAACAAAAAACGGGACTCGAACGCCGGCTCCATCTGCTCGCCGTCAGCACTTCGGCACCGGCAGCGGCTCGTTGTGTTTCCACAGCTCTCGTCTGGCAGCTGTTAAATACCCGGCCGCTAGCATTAGCAGCTCGGCTCCAAAGTTAATACCTTTATCTCCGGCTGATAGCTTTACGGCAGGCGGGGCGGGTTGTGGTTACAGCTGCAGGCGGTGAATGTCTGGCTGGAGGAGAGCGGGTCAACGGGAGGCGACAGACGAGAGTCAAAAAGTGCACCGCGTCACACGGTAAGAAGATTACGGCGGCCGCGGGTCGACGGCCGGTCGAGGTGGCGCGGTCGGTTTCATGTAAACGTGAGCGTGCCAAAGGACGAGGAGGGAAGTGTGTGTCTCCTCACGGTCGAGGCAGATTCACACCCACACACAATATGATCCTCTAAGTCAGTGGTTCAGTCCTCAAGGCCCCGCTGTCCTGCAGGTTTTTGTTCCAGCTCTACTCTTATTAAGGCCCACGCACCTTCATGCACGGCCTCTTCAGGTCGATCTGTTTCAGCCAATCAGCATGCAGCCCTTAAATGGATCAGGTGTGAAAGAGTAGATCTGAAACAATAACCTGCAGGACAGGGGGGCCTTGAGGACTGGGTTGGGAACCTGCTTTAATGTGTAATGTGACGCCCCAACTTCTGGAAACTTTTTGGAAAATTCAAGTTTTTTTTTTGCTCTCTTTCCAGCAGCTGGACGCTAAAGGGATTGGTCCGGTAAATAACCCGATATTACACCTTGATTCATCCGTACCTGACGTCCTGTGATACCTCATTGGCTGCCACTTAAGATGCTGCTATCCTCAGATTATGTAAGTTACAGGAAAAAAAAATGTGTAAGTCTAGCTGCTTGTTCGGTCCTCCATCCAAGAAACTCAAAGTCGTGCCTATATGTCATAAAATATTTAGACATTTACAGACATATCCATTGTCCGGGAAATTTCCACACTGGCTTGCAAAAACATACTGCAACAGTACTCTCGGATATTTAAAATCACAAAAATTCACACTAATTTTTGTATAGAGGTTCTCAACTTTGGAATAATCACATTAATATTGTAAATGAATCTACATCACTATCAAACTATCAATGGAAACTTGAATCATTCTTATTAATGGGGAGGGTTTGCTTGCGTTCATGTGGGCGAGCATGCACATACGTGTACAATTTGTTTTCGTGCAGTCATACAAGCTTTTTCCTCTTTTTCTTTTCATTTTGGTTTTGTTGTTGAATTTTTTTGAATCCATACCTTTTGTGTGACACGGTGAGCGACTGGATTTTCTCCTAAAGCCCTCGGGAAGCTTGCTTTACTCTCGCCAGTACAGTTCAAACTTATGTGTAACTGCCTTCTTTCAAAAATGTGTTTATTTGTGTGAAAATAAAAGTAAAATTACAGTCAGAGTGACTGTTAAAGACAGAATTGCCTGCAGTATTGATGCAAAATCAACCCAGGATCAATGCAGAAAGTGGAGTTTCTGTAATAGTTACCACCACATATTAATATTTTTTTCTCCACAGCCGTCAGAGGGTACAAACAAAGGTTTGGTAAATCAAGTAGCTGGATGAGACCTAATGCTCTGATTCCCAAACTGGGCTGCTTATTCCATTTGAGCAGAGGAGAAAATGAACTTCCTGATCAGACGTTTCACTTCCCTCACTGTTTTATCATTTTACCTGCAGCTCAGGCGCTTATATAACTCCGTACCAAGTCAACAAGACAATTTTATCAAACGGGCGTCTGCGGATCTCAACCTTTCTTGGCTCTCGACCCTTTAAAACGAAGCGGTACTTCTGACTCGCGGCCCGGTCACAGGCTGAATGTGCAGAGCGGTGAAAGAGCGGGTCAACCAAACAATCATTTTCCCTTTTTCAGGTCTTTTCATTTGATTCATCGTCAGACGAGGCCTCGAGGCTGCAAACTTGTCAGTATTTCACAGGGAAAAAAAGAGCAATAATTTGGGGAAAAAACACATAAAAATACCAAGTTTTTGGTCTGTAACTGGTCTGTAAATGTGTTTCCTTAGTAGTCTTTGATGTAAAAAAAAAAAAAAAGTGTAAAAATGAGTGTTTTGTTGCAGGACAGATGCATGAGGGGGATTTTTTTGCAGTAGCTGCCACGGTGTGTGTGTGTGTGTGTGTGTGTTTAACTGAATGTCCTACCTGCACAAGCGCGTCCGTCCGGGTAAAAGCCGGCGGGACAGACGGACAGACAGCGGCCGTTGTGCAGGAAAGCCTTCGGGTCCCGGCAGCTCTCACAGTGGTCAGGACTCCCCGAGCAGGACAGGCAGTCTGCGTGGCACTGGGCTGAAACACACACACACACATTTCATATGACATTTAATTGAAACTCAATTTTATGCCTGTTTAATATAATATAATTGGATCTACAGTGAAACTCTGGATACTGGATGGAGAAAAGTTGGACCACAACACTGCCAACACAGAGAAAGACGGGAACACACACACACACACACACAAAAAGAACATGTTTTGACATTTAATTCAGTGCAAACTTAATCTGATACATGTGGATTAGTGTTGAAACTGAAATGCAGAGAAGCTTAACTGTGCAAGACGCCCTCATACAGACATGGAGTCACTCACACGCACAAGTTTTGACATTAAATTATATGCAAATTCAGTCTAATAGATTTGACTGCGCTCTGAAACTCGCTTTGGGGTGGCAGAGAAGTTTGACTTTGTCACACACGCACACACACACACACACACACACACACATACACACTCTCAGAGACACACTAAATTCAATTTTAAACAAATTTCATCCAGTCTATTTGGTTCTGCAGTGAAACTCTGTTAGTGGATGTAGAGGAGTTGGGCTGAGTAAGATTATGCTAAATTTATCCACCTGGGAGCTTCACGGAGCGGCTGCTGTCTTCACTGCAGCAGGCTGTGCTTTAGTGCCTTGCTCCGGGACCGTCCCTGCCCAGGATCTGAACCAGCAACCCTTAACGCACAAGCTTCTAGGCTATTTCCAGTCAGTTCCAGTCTTGTGTTTTGATCGGCTGAGAGACAATCTGATGGGTGCCAGTACCTGTAACCCCAGTCTCCAGAGGCAAATGTTTCCAGTTTACATTTCAGTTTAACCAGCAAATATGTGGAAATGTCAAAGTTTCTCACCCAAAAGCATGTTGCAGGTTTTAGCTTAATTTGAGTATTTACACGCTCCTCTCAAGGTTCACAACTTGTGGTTAAGAAAGAAAGAAACTGAAAAATGTGCAGTCGTCAACCAAACAACAAGACTGTTTTCCTTACTTTCTGAATAGTTGATATCATGGAGATACAAGGTTTTGGACGGACAGGAGCGATATCAACATTGACAACATGGTGGCGTGTTTGCTTGTTAGATCGTTCGTTAGACACCAAAACTACTTGATTAAGGTTAGGAAAAGGTCATGGTTAACGTTACAAACACGTTACCCCTAATGTTCGCTGATAATAGCTCGCTGACATTCGCTAAAATGTTTTTATCTTTTTACTGTTTTACTGCCTGCACTACTGCATTTTAACTCTTTCTATCGTTGCTTATGCGGACTGCATTGTTTCTGTTTGTGCTTATTTTGTACTCTGTCTGTTTATGCTCATTCTATGTAAATTTTATTGCTGTGAAGCACTTTGGGCTGCAATTTTTGCATGAAAGGTGCTATATAAATAAAGTTTATTATTATTATTAAAAACAAACATGGCTCTTGCCTGAGAGAGGATTCAAACCCCGGTCTGCAGAAGCACAGTCCTGTTGACTGAACCATCCACCAACCACCAGCCTCCTCATGCAGCGCTGTTTATTTGCTTTTTACTACGTCTTTAAACTTGAAAACATGATATTTCAGCGAATCTTTAGTTTACAGAAACGTATCATTGCACCTTATTTACCTTCAGTACCTGTAACTTCATGATGAAACTTTGGTCTAATCCACAGACCATAATGTTTTCACAGCTTCACATATTTAAAGCTCAGTGCTAACAACAGAGACAACAACCAACCTGGACACTCAAAAGCCAAAGCTGCAGCATTGAGATGATTCGTCAATGAATCAATGAGTTGATCAACAGAGAATTATCTGATGATAATGTTGATAATCAGTCATTTTAGTCCTTTATCAAGTAAAACCCACAAAAAAGGTTTGATTCCAGCTTCTCTAAGATCAGAACGATGCTAAGGTTGGTCTTCCTTTTCTCTGTTCATGTCTTTATGAAATCAATACTTTGGTTGTTTTTGGCTGCTGGAGAAGACACTTTTGAAGATACTTTGGCTTTATCTGCACAGTTTATACACTAAATGATGAATTGGTTAATTAAAAAAAAAAAAAAAATCAATATGTTACTCAACAGTGGAAAAAAATCAGCCATTGATTTATCCTACTTCATCTGGAATCCAGATTTCGACCTGATAGTGAAATGCCCCAATAAGAAATGTGAACTGGACAAACTGGGTGATATTGTGTGAAATACAAAAGTGCCTGTTCAATGTAACTGCAGTGAAAGCTAGTGTCTGCAGTAACGTGTAGATTACTGCCACAGGTGTTTTGGACGTGGCATGTCGAGGACGGCATCTCACACTCAGATGGACGCCCGTCTGCAGCGCACAAAAATATTCACAAGACACAGTTCCCACCGGGGCCCTGACGGAAAACACTGGTTATTTTTCCCAGGACTTTCCATAACTAAGTCCGAACGCTTCTGTGACCTAAAAACTTTATTCCTGCTGGGTTTGTTGTTGCTGTTTTTCTGCTCGGAAAAGTTCTGAAGGGGTAAACAAGCTGGTTTCCACTAAAAATGAGCTTCCTGTGGAGAAAACCAGCTCGAAATCATCATTTAAGGCGATGAACTTATGAGAACAAACTGGAAAACACATTCTGGTGTATCCCTGTGGAGTGACCTCTGTAAAAAAAAAAAAAAAAAAAAAAAAAAAAAGTCTTTACTCTCTTAATGATTCAATTCACTGTCTCAAACATGCATCAGAAAATTAAAAAACAGAAAGATAAAGCAGAAACTCCCTGACAAGGTGGGGAACCTGGCAGCGTCTGGCTCGGGGGAGAATCGGGGATGACAGTCCAACTTTCTGAAGTGCAAAACGAGCGAAACGGGCCGAGCCGCTCGTCCGCTTGCGCTTGATTGCGCCATGATTGCTCCGTTCATTAGGAGACGGAGTCGGGTAAATAAAGGGACTCGACGCCTGCAGAAATTTGACTAAAAGGATTTGATTAACGGGACGGCCGGTCCGCTCTGTACGTGGAGCAGAGCCGGCCTCTGATGGAGGGAGGGAGGAGAGGACAGGAGAGAGGACACGGCGGAGAAAGAGAGGAGGAGTCCTGCGAGGAAAAGAAGAGAGAAGAGGAGACGTTGATGCAGAGAGGATGAGAAAGAAGGGTGGACAAAGAAGGGGGAGAGGGAAATTAAGCAGAAAAGAGAGAGAGAGAGAGAGGGGGATAGGGGAAATGAAGCAGAGAAAAAGTGGAGGGATGAGGGAAAGAGAGCATGGTTAAAGGGAAAAAATGAGTCTGATGGAAAGCCAATGGACGGGAAAGAGAAAAAAAAGCACAAATGCTGCGGGAGAGAAAGAAGAGAGGGAGAACGAGAGGAATAAACGAGAGGCAGCGGAGAGGGAAAAGAAGGAGATTGAGATGTTTATTTTGTTCTGGCCGACTGACTGTCTTATTGGCTACTTTGAATATCAGTCAAGTGTTTATCTCCCCACACACACACACACGCACACACGCACACACACACATGAAACTGGGTGTCCCAGTGATTCAGCTAGTGGCAAGGTAAAACTGTCTTTACAATAAATATGATAATGAATAGCACAAACATTATTTCTAAAGTGCTTTTTACAAAACGGTGTTCACAAAGTGCTTGACAGGAAATTCAACATGACAATGTAGAAATCTGAATTTAAAAACTAAATTTAAAAAAGGAGAATGACAATAAAAGACCCCCCCCCAAAAAAAGCTGTTAAAAGAGAATGTGAAGATCTCTGCAAAAACAAAAAAAAAGTTTCCATCATATCAAGTTTTTCATCTCATGTTTTTCTTTAAACAAGGTAAAAGCTTCACTTGTTTCAGGATTTTTCGGTATAAATCTGTTGGAACGAGCCAGAATAAGGCAGATGAGCTGACCAGGATCAATAAAATGACACTTGATTCAAGAAAATTCTGGAAAAAAGTTGATTAGCGCTGGAAACAAATGGGATTATCTCATCCCGCTGGCAGATTTTTTTTTACCTCGTTTGAAGAAAAACAAGATTTGAACCCTCGAGATGAAACCAAATGACTCGTGAGGATGTTTTTTGAAGTAAACTAATTAAAAGCAAATCAGAAATCGGTGCGGTGTAATCGACTGTACAAATCTCCCATCATGCATCCATCCTGTACTGCAGCTTCAGTGCTAAAACAGTAGAAACAAACAAGCTCAAGTGAACGCCTCTCAGCTGACGACAAACAGCCGTAGCAGTCGCACCTCGTCGCAGCCGACAGAAAGCAAAACTTGATTTCGCCGAGCGGTTCCCCTGGAGGACGAAGCCCAAGTGCAGCAGAAGTTCAGCGAGCAAAAACAGGGACTTCCACCGCGCGGCTCCATCTGGATAAACAAGTGTGTTTCCGAGCGGGCTGTCATTACGTTTCGAACACTTTGGACTTTAATTTCCTCTGAAGGAGGCGCGGCGAGCTCGAGTCCCCTGAAGCGCAAAATTAAAAAACCCGCCGCCGTGATTAACAGCGCGCTTGTATGGAAACAGCTGATCCAGAGGTGCGGATCAATCCAGGAAAAAATTAACTGCACAGCATCTGCCAGGCATGATGACAAAAAAAAAAAAAAAAAAAAACTAACGAGAACGTTCTCACCATGTCAGAGTGGAGCTGCTGCAATATCAGGTGGGGAAATTACTGTTTTGTCACCCAGCAGCAGCAGCAAATTATCTGCAAAAAAAAAAAAAAAAATACAATCCACAAGTAACTTTTACCAAGCCACTTTAAATGTTACTCTGCAAAATCTCCATCATTTAGTCTCAACTTCAGTGTTGCAATCTTGTTTTTCTTCAAACAAAGTAAAAAAATCAACTAGTGGGGGGACATAATCCCACTTGTTTTCGATGCTAATCAACTTGTTCTATCGAATTTTCTCGAATCGAATGTGGACATGAGGGAATCATGGGGGAAAACTGCCTCGTATAAATGGCCAATGTATTGATCTCAGTAGCTGATCTGCCTTATTCTGCCTTGTTTCAACATATTTATACTAAAAAAAAATCCTGAAACCAGTGGAAACGCAGCGGAAAAGCTGAAGTGATTTGCTAAGATGGAGATTTTATGTAGTTATTTATTTATTTATGCAGTGTCTGATAAACTATGACCCTCAAATGACGGCTGCTTTCCTGTCAAAGTCAACCGCGGCTACAGTTTACCAACATTTGTCTGCTGTCTGATTTTAATTTCACACGCTGATTCCCCTTGAAGTGATGAAGTGCGACTCAGTAAAGGTCTGCTGCCAAGATCGGACCCGCTGGACTCCAAACTGCCTTTCAAAACATCGTGATAAGAGGATCAGCTCGCTAAAACCTGCAGCGTTCACATCACCATCAGACGGAAACGCCCTGATGGGTAAAAGCAACAAAAAGCAGGTGTGTCCTGGCGAATGAAAACCGCTGCTGAAGTACGATTGAAACTAAAATGGAGGTTTCAGAAGTTTATTCCACCCACACGAGAAGAAAATGTGTGAGTGTTTGTGATTTATTGAAATGTAAAAGGGGGGAAAAAAATACGATACATGTGCTTATAAAAGCCGAGCTGGTCCGAGTCCAGTGGAGGCGAACAGTATTTTCAGGTAGGAGGTTCACGTCTAGTTTCTTTCCCATGACACCTGAATGCAGCAGGACTCCTGATATGAACTGACCAATCACACGAGAGGCTGCCGACCTCCGAGCCTGCAGACAGCCGTGATTAATAGACCCGAGGAAGGTTCGATGGTCGAGCGGGAAGCGAGAGAGAGAGAGAGAGAGAGAGAGAGAGAAAGAGAAAGCACCATTTTTCTTTTTTTTCTTTCTCTCCTCCTTCTTCTGTTTCACCCAAAATAAACCAAAGCGAGAACAGAAACAGGAAATCCAATTAACAGCCGAACGGACGAGCCGACAAAGGGTTAACAAGGGAAACAGAGAGAGAGAAAGACATGTGTTTGTGTGTGAGTGTGTGTGTGTGTGTGTGTGTGTGTGTGTGTGTGTGTGTGTGTGTGTGTTCTCGCCTGTGTTTTGAAACTGGCATGTATCCATGTGTGAACCAAAGTAGGAAAATCATGTTTAAATCAAACCGTATATGCATGCATTTATGCATTACGGCATTACGGGGGCAAGCACAGCACATATACACACACACACACACACACACACACACACACACACCTGCACACACACATAAAAAGACATAAAGGCATGATTGCATCTCTGACGTGTGTCCATGTGCGGTGTGATGCCACTGCACATGATCACAAAGACACAGTTTAATCTGGAATTCATTCAGGCATGCGCACACACACACACACACACACACACACACAAACATACAGGCTATATTATGTTTGTTTATGACCCAATGCCAATATGTTTTCATGTGCAAACACACTCACTGCTGTGCATTCATAAACTGTGACACAAACAGACACACCGGCACATATATAAACACACACACACACACACACACACACACACTCAGCCCTTTAGGGATCCACAGTGAAATGGTGTAAATGAGGCGTTCTTTCTATATCCAGCTCTCTCCCACACCGCGGCCATCGCCACACTTCCTGTCAGGGAGCCGATTAGCTTAGAGAACTAAAAATACAGACACAGGGAGTCAAAGAGAAAGAGCTGAACAGAGTGAAAAATGTGAGATGAAATCAGGAATAAAGAGAGAGCAGAAAGGAAACAGTGCGAGATACACCATGGATCCCATAAGCTCCTCGGCAAAGGAGGAAATTCCTGAATCAAGACGTGTTAAGCTGGAGGAAACCTGTCCAAAGCATCAAAGCATCAAGAGTTCATTAAAGACGGTGCGGGCTCTCGCAACCGAAATGAAATGAATCATCTTTCATTTTAATCTTCAGAGACAAATAAGCCAGATTGAATGGCTTTTAATTTTATTCTTAATTCTTTATTGTTCATTAGTGGACACCTAACTCTGCAGCTGCTCATTTTTCTGCAGACTGCGGGCTTCACGGCAATAAAAACCCCAAAAATTAAATTTAAGGAAGACATTTTGAGATGTTTTTTTACCCTTTTGACACGCATGTCATCTGGAATAAAAGACAGAGAGCGAGCAAGAAAGAAAGAATATGAATGTGAGGCACTGTGTCAAAGTGTTCTAATTTACTTTTTTCCCTCAACGTGTCACATCTATTTCCACCTCGGTTGGTCGTTTCCTTCATTTCCCAGAATGCTCTTTGACTCCCTCAGGAGAAAGGGGGGTCACCTCGCTGCATTCGCTGTGTGTCGGACGTGACCGGGCTAAATTCAGCTTCATCCTGGATTTTGGATGTTCAGTGGATATCCACTTTTCCACTTCAATAGGTTGGGAGGCAAATAAGTGAAAGCATATTAATGAATATATTTATGATTACTGGTTTCAATTTGTGCAACCTAGTTCATGTGGGGAATAAGCTGCTGGAATTTAAATGTGTGTTTATGCAAGAGAAAAATAATTCCTCAAATACTGAAACCGGTGGCTGAGAAAACTTCTTCCTTCTTCCAGTTATAGCAAATGTATTCAGCGGTATAATTTTGTTTGCTATAGCCTACATGTTGCTGAAAGTTGAAAAACACAAAAATATTCCCATTAAAGTTGTGAAGTGGGCAGGGTCATTTTAGGCTGAGGATTTAAAAATCCCACTTTTTTTGCAACGTGAAGATCTGTGAGTGTTTCTTGGACGGACATGGAGTCTCTCCTGATTGAATCGTCAAATAAGAACTCAGTTCGAGAATCAAATGTGCATAAAAAAAAAAACGTGAAGAGATGAAGAACTCTAAGTCCCACAATGCATTGCCTCAAGCGACAGCCAATCACAGAGCTTCAAAATCTGTCGCCGACTGAGCTTTGCAGCTTTTGAGTCGACTTTATTCAAACGTTCTTCGATCATTTCAACGACGAGTCTGTCGTGTTTTATCCCTGATTCAAAACACCGATCTAACCGATCTATTAACATTTGCTGAGGCTCATGGGAAGTGTAGTATTTTGTGCCGTTTCACAAACTTGGAGCCATGCGCACTTCGTAATTCTACACAATTATCAGTATAAAGCTAAATTATACTAATTACTGTCACTTTTTTTCAGGTAGGTAGAGAGCATGATCACTGTCATTGCCAGCTGAGATAAAAAAAAAAGTCAAAGTGCCCCAATTCTGAACTGCATGTTACAAAAAAAGGTTCAAAATTCGGCATCTACATTTGGCCGGTTATCCAAAAGGAAGAAGAAAAATACGCCAATCAACACAAACGACCTTATTTACTTGGCGGCCGTTTTGAAAACTTCCTGTAGAGCGAGTCCGGCCAGCTCCGTCCATCAAACAAACATTAATCATTTCACAGCTTCACTCTGGAAAACATTAGAGACTCATGGATCTCAAGAATCCAGGTGGGTTTGGCTTTAACATGTTAGTCCCATCAGCACCAGTTACCAAAGTCTGTGGGGGGAATTAATATGATAACTGTGAGAAATGTCAGTTTTAGAGTCTCTTACATGTCTATTTTCCAGGGTGAGTGAGTGTTCAGGATGTGAATGAGGTCAATGGACCCGAAAACGCCTGATAAATCACCAATAGCGTTTTTTTCTTTTTTCTTTCCGACAGTGTTAACGTGTTTTAGGGTGACAGACTGTGAATGTGGAGCGAGGCGGTGCTTAAGAGGAGCAGACACGCTCAGCCAACCTTCCCTTGATAAATAAAGGTTAAACTAAAATAAAGGTTAGAGAGCGGTGTTGGAGCGGGGATAGTTTATATTGACTCTTTGTCACCGCTCCTGTCTGTGTCCTCGGGCGACGACACGCTGACACATACTGAGCAGCTCCACCGCCGCCGCCGCCGCCACCGCCACCGCTCGCTCCCACAGGACGATTTAGATTTTGGACTGCCGTGCATATCTATAACCCCTCTGTGTCTCGCACTCACTCTTTATCAACGTCTCTCTGTCCCCCTCCAACCCTCCTTCGTTTTCACCTTCATCTATCCAAGAAATGTCAGCCGGGAACACGATCTTCCTTAGTCCTGCTTTTTTTATTCACATTCGCACCTGAAAAGCCGTCACAGTCTTCCTCTGCGCTGGAGAAATTTGGGGTTTAATGCCTTTCACAAGGGTGCAGATTTTCCCAGGTTTATAAGATTCAAAGTGACGGTTTTTAAGGTAAAAGTTAACTCATGAAACGTGTTAACTGCTGTTGGCAATGCATACTTAAATTTCCGGGTCTGTTTCATCGTTCGGTGGATGCTTCCTCTTGCCGTGGATAATAACGTCCACGTGTTTCTAGCAGCTACAATGAAGTCTGATAGCAGAAAATTCTTCTACAATGTAAAAGATCAGCTTTTACATTGAATTTTTCGGCATAAAAACACGTACAAGAAGAGTTTAAAAAGAAACAATGCATGTCTATGAACTCCTTCACACAGAGTCCAAAATGTCGCATTGTCAATATTCATCTTTTTTTTTTTTTTTCAGAGGCTAGAGGCCTTTTGAAACTCACAATAAATAAATAAATAAATAAATAAATAAAACTCATATTAGCTTTTGGGTCATGTGAACTGTCATTCAAGCTGGACATGAAGTTGCTGATCTCCTTTGTCTCCAGTAACAGAGAACTGAACGATAAAAGCCATAACAGCTACAAATAAGCAGAACAAAAAGAACTAATGTGACTGCAGATAAAACGGGATAAGGCCGAAAAACGGGAAATAATACAGTCTGACATGTTCTTGCTTGACATACAGAGGAAATATAGGAGAGGGTCAAAAGAAAAGTAGAGGAGTTTCTTAGAGCAGATGTCCAGTGTATTAGCAGTTGCGTAGGCTGACACGTTTTGTGTATAAACTGAGAAGAGTGATAAATAAACTTCTCCTCCTGTGGTATTGGAGGAGTGAAAAGGAGCTAAGGGACAGTATTATCATTAAAGGCCCCGTGGCATGAAAAATGCGATTTGTTTTTTCGTGATAGGGAAGGTCTTGGGGCCACATAAATAATGTCCCATGCATTAAACCTGTGATAAATGGAGAAATGTACACAGCCCGTTTTTTGAAACTCTCCCTTTAAAACGAGCAGACAGCACTTCCTCCTTTCTGTGATGTCACACATAAGGCGACTCCGCCCACTTATACTAGCCAGCCCGCCTCCGCTCCCCAGGTAACAAGCTAACAAGTTAGCCACATGACGAAGAAACGTTGCTGCACCACAGATGATGCAGATGATGCACACACTTCCAAAACAAACACACGTTACAGACCAGCAGCTGAAGGTCATTTTTTCCTGGGTTCCTCAGGGTTTTAGCCCAGATTTGCTCGTCTGTTCGGCTCATTTCAGCGCCGACTGTCTTATCAACCAGACACAATACAATGCCGGTTTCACAAAGAAATTTTGTTAAAGATGCTGGACGACGTCAACTCCGCGACCGGTAAGTGATTTTTTGTCTGTCTCATCAAGACGATAACATTTTCGGAAGTTGTAAAGTTTTTCATGAGTACCGTTATAGCCGTTAACTTGCCTGTGATTGGCCCGACCACATGTCACTCAGAAAACAGTCAACCAATCAGTGGAGAGGGGCTGATTCTCTCTTCTGATTAGCTAAATGAACCGTGCTGCCAGAGCTCCGCGAAAAAGGGAAGAGCTGTGAAACTATATTTGTCAGACCACAGGTACTCAAAACCAAAAATACATCATGCTAGGGAGATCTTTTTTCAATGGTGACAATGGTGAAAATTCAGTTGGACTCAGTGTTAATAGTTTTGATGCAAAAAAAAAAAAAAAAATTGCCAATATTTTTTACTTTCGTGCAATTTATTCGCAGTGGATTCAGTGTTAATAGACCTCAAGTGTCAGGTTTTGGGGTCAGTCCCTCACAAACAAAGAGCGAGGGCTTTTTTCTAGAGCAGCTATTTTGCACCGACGTTCAAGAATCATGCAGGAAGAAGTGCATCGCAGACAGAGAGCAGCAGAGTGCAAAATGCAATGCTGCAACAACACCCGATGGGTTTTGAGAAAGGGAGCGTGGCTGCGATCGCAGAAACATCCCGTGTTCACAAACTAGCTGGCTAGAAAGCTGTGTTTCTACACCCATTGGTCTTGTTGGGAGGGGCTGTTGAAAGGCATTTGGGGAAACACTGGAAATCACAAACTCAAGGAGAAGTAGACGAAACAGAGTGAAGGAAAAAAAAAAAAGGAACTTACACCCAGAATGAGAGCGGATCTGATCTGGGGTTTTTCTTTGAGCATTCAAGCTGATGTACAGGACCTTCATCTCCACCTTCATCCTTAGAATTATTCATATGGGTTCATTGTGTTAAAAAAAAATGTCATTAGACTTTAAAATTGGTCCATGTTCAAGGAAGAAGGGACCTTAAACTGTCCGACACTGGCTGGAACCAGAAACGGAGCAGAGCTTGTCTTTGAAGCCAAGAGGGGAGAAAAAAAAAAAAAAAAAAAAGCTTTGATAGAGCAGGCGGACGCTGAAGTCGTGGCCAGACCCAACACACATGACAGGCACACAAACACACACACACACACACAAGGTCATACATACATCAGTGTATTTGTGCGGTTGGCAGCGCTAACAGAGCCGGGCTTGTCACCAAGAAACGAATCTGTGACTCATTACTCATCACTCATTTTCAGAAGTTATGTTATTGCTCTCCATATTGCTCCCCGGGAGCAGTGATTCATTACATAACCTGTTTATTATTTCCCCATAATATCCCTGAAATGGGCAATTGCCTCCTCGCATCCTCTTGCCTTCAAAAAATCAGGATGTCACTTCCCTCTCTTGTGAATCATCAGGAAACCAAACAGCACTGATGTCTGAGCTCTTCTGTTTTTTGTTTTTTTTTGCTCAGTAAAATCAAATTAATTGAAAGACTTCCACTCAGAGGAAGTGAACTTTTCTCTCTCAAGCTGGTTCAGTGTGTCAGAACAATGACTAATTATGATATGGCTTTTATTTGTGTGTGTGTGTGTGTGTGAGGCTCATTCGGAAGTAGAGACACTATAATAAGCTCTTGGCTTGCTTTGAAATCTCCAGGTTCGGCTCTTAGATCCCAGCTCCACCTGACTTTGTTCTGAAAAGGGAGCTGAGCCGAATTCACATCCGGTTTATGTAAAATGATCTTGTGACCTGACAGTTTTTGCTCTGGGATTAAATCAAATCTTGACTTGGGGCCAGTTCTTGGCTCGACCCCTCTGATGTGCCTTTTCCGCCAACAAAGAACCGTTGGCGCGTCAACATTGAACCGTTCTTTCCATTTCAACCAAATACAGATTGGTTCCACGGTGGAGACGACTACCAAGAAAACTTTGTGGTATGCTGAAAAGTAGCGGTTAAAAATGTTTTTGCCAATGCTAAAAAGAGATTCCCTCACACTTGTGTGCATGTAAATACTCACAAATGGGAGTGTTTACTTTTGCTGTGCACGACTATGATTGATGATGCAGTGGTTCCCCTCCAAGAACTGATCAAAATGGGGACCGAACCAGTTTGAGAACCCAAACTGTTTTTGGTGCAACAGGTACATAAGAACTGACCACGAAGGGCCCTGTCACGATCATGGACCACAATGGAAAAAAGATAATAGACTTTATTTGTTTCTATCCTCATAAAACATCATCTGTAATGAATGTACTGTCCGGACTAGCTTTACATGTTTCTAATTTTCTTTAAAAAAAAAATAAAATAAAATAAAAATCAAACAATCAATCAATCAGTGCATTCTTTCCTGGGGTCTCTATATTCCTTTTTAATTTTTTGAATTTGTTTATTATTAGGTCAATAGCTTCATTTTCCTCCTTGTGCTTTCCATCGTGTCCTGCCTTCCTCTGCTGCATCACACACACACACACAGGAAAGTGTTGATGTCTTCAGCAGACTGCTGATTGTTTGTTTTAGGAGTTTCTTTACTGATTTCTTTTTGTTCTTGGGATAAGTTAGATTTGTTCTTGCTGCTGTTATTGTTTTTTTTTCGTTTTTTAAATGGTGGTTCAACTAAGGTAAACAGTAGCACTACCCCGCCTTCCTGCTCCTCAAGTCTCCAGCTCCCTGGCTCCACACCAACAAGTTTCTAGACTAAATCGATTTCTGATTTCCTCCGCCTTTCACCAGCGTTTTTGCTGTGGAAACGTTCACAATGTTTCCCAGTCGGCACCGGCTTCCGCATGATTGGACAAGACATAACAGTACTCCCCAAAGTGTAGAGAAAGACTTACTTTACCCCTGAAAACTGTTGTGGCACCAACTTTAAAGGAACAATGAATTGAAAAAAAATATATTTCAGCCTGTTAGCTATTTCACCTAACATAAATGCCAAAGAACGTACCATTTTCAAATATTCTTTACATCAAAATCCCATTAACTCTACATCCTGGAAAACAGTGTATCTTCAATGGTGACTTCATGCTGAACCAGTAGGCGTGGACAAAAAATTCCAACCAACAAAAACATCACATTTTTGAACAATCACACCATTTTAATTGCGCTCCTGTCAGTTTATGCTTTTGAAATTTTCTTCTCCACCCCATCAACCCCTTTCAACAAGAAATGCAAGAACTTCAGAAAGCGGAAGACCCTCAAAACGTTGCTTTATTGTGACTTTAGCATCACTCCGAACTGAACATCCACCACTGTATCGTAGAACGTACCTTGTTGACACTCTGGGCAGCAGCGTCCCTCCTGGGTGGCGGCCAGGGTGCCCGGTGGGCAGGTGGGGCAGGAGCGCAGGTAACACGTCACCTGAGTGTCGCGACATTCACACTCCCTGCAAGCGCCATCAGTCCAGCGAGCCAAGTTCTGCAAGGTCGAGAGACATAAGGGGCATTAACATGGACCCTGATATTCTACTAATGATCAGAAAAATAACCCAGTCAGAATAAAAATGCCTCATATAGTCACCTCAATGGGAAGAGGCTGGCTCGATCCGAAGGAATTTTCAATCAGGTTGAAAGGGGCAGTAAACTTTTAATAATCCATTCAATAGGACAATATCAGAACCTAATAACCATGTAAACTCCTAATCTGCTGGTTTCTCTCCGGTTGGGATAAATCTGTTCTTTCTGCGCCTCCATGGTCAAAAGCCTGGAAACCGCGAGCCGTTCAAACAAGTTGGAAAAGACGAACGACGCTGGAATCCACCAAACCATCGAGCAAATCAAAAAGCTGCTGGAAAGGTTTGAAGGCTGCCTGTTACAAGAATAAAAGTCCAAACCAGCCAGCCAGGTGTCATTTTTACAGTCTGATGGACGACCTGATGAAGGCGCCTCCACTATCCAACATGGCTTAGCGTGGATTATAGTCATATTATGTTTTTATTTCCGACAGATTAGATACTTCCCAGCATGAGGCTTCGCACTTTGCACATGATAAAACAGTTCTATTCTGATTAAGCGCCTTGTGGCACGTAAAAACACGTCTTCACAGATCACTTTATTCAGCCTCCATGTAAACAGTGAAGCTGGAATCTCTAATCAGAAAGATTTCAATCATGCTGAAGAAATATCATCCGTGTAACCGCAGCTTGAGAGAGAGAGTGAAACAGATTGTTAGTCCAAGCAAAGTTGAAACCAGAGTTTAAGGTTCTTGTATAGAGGCCGAGGATGAAATAATGAAAACACCAAATAAAAGAGGACTTAAACTGAATCCCAACTAAAGAGGCAGTTACACAGGAAAGTCATTAACCTGAATGACAATTAATATTCGTCAGCTTTAAGAGAGGTCTGACATCATTTTGTGCGAGTTTCCAAAGCAAAATGAGGAAAATAAACAGAGGTCGAAGAAGGTCAAACAGCTGGAGTCTCAGTCACAAAAACTGCAAAATGGCTTCATGCTGAAATGGGAACAGTCTGAGGAGTGACGGCAGCATCTGCCAAGCCCAGACAAGCTGCTCCGGCAGAGGAAAAGTGACGGTAAGTAAAAGCTCACCCACAGGGGGAGAGAGAGAGAGAGACACTTAACAGGAATAGAAGCTAAACACCACAAATGTCCCAGAGATTTGAATCTACACCTCAACAAAAAGACTGTACGTCACCAGCTCCTCACAGCTGCTAATTATAGCAGCGCCGTCATTCAGAAGCCGCTCGTGTTCAGGGCCGACGCACAAAGGCGTTGTTGAGGAGCTGGGTTTATGCCGGCACAAAACCGAAAGAGAAGAGGCCTCGACTGCGAAAACAAATCTTCATCTTCACCGGTAATTTAGTCTAATCTTCAGTCTTAAAACATCCTGTTTTTCTTCAAACAAGGTAAAAAGCGGGATGAGATTTTGCTTGTTTCATGAATTTTTGTGGCAGCAAGTATGAATCTATTGAAACAAGACAGAAGGAGGCAGATCAGCCACTAGGATCAAGACACTTGGTTTAAGAAAATTCTGGAAACGAGTCTCATTTTGCCTTATCTTTATCTTTATCTTTTCTTTGCCTTATCCATCTGCCTTATTCTGGCTTGTTTCAACATATTTATACATGTTACCAGAAAAATTCCTGCAACAACACTGGCAGATTTTTTACTTGTTTGAAGAAAAACAAGATTTTAAGACACTAAATTACTGAAGACTGAGAGTTTTTGGCAGGTCAGATGGCCATTTTGCAGTTTTCCCTCATGATTTCCCCGTATCCACAGGTGAAAATGAATAAGCACGATGAAGTCAAACGGCACAGACAACCGACAGACCTAGAAACAGAAACTTTTCCTTTTACAGTTTGACAGATGAAGAAGGAGGACACAGAGAGGCTCTGCTGTTCCTCATGAGGCACTTGATATTCACAGCCTATTGTGATGGGTCTCCACTGTCTTCTTTCTTTTTTTTTTCTTTGTCCAACTCCTGTATCAGATTTTGTTCACCGTGTACAATGCACCTCACCGAGCAGGTACGCAGAACATCCTGTGCACCTCATGTATGTTTCTGTGTTTGTTGTACGCCTCGCTGTAATACGTTTTTCCCATTTGGCACAATCAGATCCTTAATGGTGCTGTCAAGCCGAGTGATACGGAGCCCTCCTGGGGTCAGCTGAGGAAAACACAATGTGTGTAAATCTGTTCCCTTCTTTTAGAAACCTGTGGGCACGATTTACAGCCCATGCTCTCGGATTCATAATCCGTGCCCTCGATTTACGAATCCGTGCACGCGGGTTTGTGAACTGCGCCCTCAGATTTGCAACCCATGCGCTCAAACGACTTCATGGATTCATAAATTGAAGGCACAGATTATGAGAGCACCGGTTTATAAACTGTGCACACAGATTTCTAAAGCCAGAGTACAGATTTACACATGGGTCTTTTTGGGGTTTTTTTTTTTATCTAGATTGATACTTTGGAAATTTCGAAGTTTCAGTCTCCAGCAGTGACAAACATGCCCATTTTCAGGGTTTTACCTTACCGCACGAATACATACAGTGAAGTCAGGTAAAATGGGCCATTTCTTGGTAAATGATTTGTAAAACCATCAAATAAGGTATGCATGAGATCTAATCCTATATTTATAAATTGGCATAAATTGGGTCTCTTAAATATGTATTTGTTAAAAAAAAATTGAAAAAATATCAATGAGAGTTAGAGAATGAGCAGGTTCCCTCTTGAGTTATGACACAATGTTCAGGTAAAATGGGCCAGCTGTTCAGTTCAAATAAAGCTAAAATAAAATAAAGAGAGAAAACACAGACATTTCAGGCCCTAACTGCTGCCTTTGGTGTGGCAACAGCAACATCGGCCCTCTCTGTCGCGTACACATCATCAGGGATTATGTTCTTGTTCACAGGGAACATCCCTGCGCTCTTGAATCCAGTCTGGGCATTTTAAACGGTGGCAGTCTTCTGAAACAGAGAGAAGACCTCTGTTTCCAGGAGCTTCTGTGCTGCCATGCTCCTTGTCCTCACACCAGTTGTGTTTCAAAATTTTGAAGAGTGCT
The DNA here is from genome assembly GCF_902150065.1 of Myripristis murdjan. Lineage (NCBI taxonomy): Eukaryota > Metazoa > Chordata > Actinopteri > Holocentriformes > Holocentridae > Myripristis > Myripristis murdjan. The sequence goes on from NC_043988.1 coordinate 33,600,605, forward strand.
TAGTCAGCAGGCTGGAGGGCATGTGTGGTATGAAATGAACAGGCCATCACATGCACATTTTTGGCTTCCATCAGCTGTATGAAGTCTAAATTGTAGACATGGCTACTGTGGCCATCCACTAAGAGACCATGGGGCCTTGGGTCATCTCTTGGCAGCTGCTCTGTAAACATCTGACCCCACTCCAGGAGCAGGTCACTGTTTGTCCAGCTGTTATCAGGGACTCTAACAACAACACTGTCTGGGCAACCATGAAGCCACTCACACCTTAGTCGCTTCCCTTTAAAGATGAACGTTGTGCGACTAAATGTTCCCGCTGCATTGAAGACTGTTGTGGTCTCTCCTCGATCACACGCTCGGAGCAAAACTGGTCTTGCAGGTCAGGCTCCTCACACTTCCAAAGATGTGATGGAGCTTCTCTGATTTCAGCTTCCTCCTGTTCCTCCTCCTCCTCCAGCAGGTCTTCATACTGTTGAAACCACTTTCCTACCACCTCAGGGTTCAGTCCTGATGCTCTTGCTGCTAAAAGATCCCCGGGTCTCTAAATACTGAGATCTGGAGTCCGTTTCAAAAAATTTTGGAACCAGCAATACCCAGCAGCGCCTTTTATTTCAGAGAAGCCTTTGATATTATTGGCCTTTGCATTATTAAATACAGCTCCACAGTAAGGTTGGAAACCTTTTTTTGGAGAGGAGCTTGATAAGACTGGCCACGTCTTTCCCAGATTCGTCCCAGATGCATAGCCAGAGCCAGCAACTTTGCCGTTGACGCACCGTTGCAAAGAGGTCGCTGAATGTCCCGAGCCCTTGCCAAAAAGCCAACATTTGGTGTCTGCCCTCTCTCAACTATCTCATGGTACTCACTGATGGCACCATCCATTCTGTCCTTTTCCCACTGGTTGTACTGACATCTTCCTTCCTTTCCCCAAAACTACTGTTACACGTCAACTAGTGATGTAGCAACAATGCAAGAAAATTTAAAAGCTTATCTGGCCCATTTTACATGATGGCACATTTTAGCTGACGCCACCCGGATATCATTGCCATCTACTAAGTAAAAAAAACCAAACAAAAAAATGATAAATTTCAGCTTTCAGCTATCTATGCTCAGATGTTCCTCGTCACTCGGTGATTGAAATCTTTGCGTCACAGAAAGTCGCCTCTCAAACTTTGCGAGACAACAAGGGAAGGCAGATATGCGTGTAAGTTGTGTACTCTGGTTTGTGAGTATGCAGCGCGGCATGTCTCTTGTTTTGTGTTCTACTGGTTATCTTTGGACGGGCGAGACAGATGCTCCTGGGGTCCGAATAGAAAAACAAAATATTATTCTTCACCGCCCTAAAAGGATAAAATCTTCCTCACGATCGGAGCCGAGCCCCGGCCTTGGCTGGTCGTCGCACCACATTACATGAGCTACATTCCCTCCTGGCTAAGGGGGGAAAAAAAAGCTTTTGCATTCTGGGTTTCCAGGACTGGCCTATGAATAATGAAGGTGATGGCACACTAAGAGATATAGGGCGGCATAATAAGAAAGAGATTCCTCTAACAGGCGTAACAGCCAAGTGTAATCTGATAGCTCTTTGCTTAAGCACACATTTACAAACTCTCTCCTTTTCCCTTTCTTGTTGAACGTGCTCAGAGCTCTTACTGTAGATTTAATTCTCAGTATTTTCGCTTGTTATTTCGCATCACTAGATGTTGCTGCTTGTTTGTGCACCAGCCTCGCTGTCGTTTACTTTGGGTTTTCAGAAGCCCTTTGGTGTTTTCTTTGTCTCGCCCACACAGTTTGGATCCCTTCTCTTTTTTTGTCTGACAGCTTTTGTTCCCGTGTCTATGAGCAAATACACTCAACCTGAAAACTAAATACTGCATATGAAGAGCGGTACCTCATGCGTTTGCCCCTGGTGCAAACAGGACGATTTCACGGACGAACACTCTGGGCAGCACTTCCCCGGCAGGTGAACGAGCTCCTCACCCTGGAAAATAAAATAAAAAATGGAAAAAAAAAAAAACATGAAATTTGAATGTTTACTCCATGAGAGCCAAAATCACCACATCATAAACACACCAAAATAAAATATACCAAAATATACAGTATTTAGAGTTAGTTGGGTCTAACCCAGGCTCAACTTGCATCTTTTTTGTGCAAATTAAGCAAAAATAAACAGAAAAATGGCGGTTTTATGTTTCTCTATCTCTTCCACTGGCATTTTTCCTCCATTTTCGTCTCTAATTTGTTCTCTGTCTGTCCATAAACTTCTCATCGTCTGACTAGACTTTCCATCCATTCACTTATTCAGTCCAGTTCACCTCAGTTCAGTTCAATAAGCTCGACTGAAACAATGGACAATTCATAATATTCTTCTAACGCTCTCTTTGTAATCAGTAATGACAAAAATATTGGACTAGAATTTGTAAAATCAGCAAATTTGAAAACAGAGAAGTTGAATTGATAATAATAAACTTTGTATATACACTAGCACTAGCAGCATAAAAAAAAAAACAACAACATAAAAAGCGGTTAAAAACCTGAATAAAAATGAAAGAAAGGACAGAAGGAGAAGGTATCTTGCAAGACAACAAATAAAACAGACCTTCATGCAAAAGCCTCATCATTGATCATAATAATCATAATTCACTCGCAGGTGTGTGTTTTATGATAACACACCGTCGCTGCCGGGTGAGAAGCTGCAAGTAGCTGCAAAATGTTTCCTGCAGGTAAGAGAGGCAGCGTTGTGTTTACCTCCAGCGCCATGTATTTTTCAGTTCATCCAGAGTTTCAAAAGGGCTTTCAAAGGATTTCATAAGACCAAAGGGCTGTAGTATTTTCTTATCTCGCGTGGAAAACCGTGTAACCCTTCAGCCGACATGAAAACCAGCATGCCGTTCATGTGATTGGGTGGATGCTCGAAGCTTCTCTCATGCACGTCTTTATCGTGGATTAGGATGAGGAGGCCTACACTGAAGCCAGCCATTGATTCCCATTGATGTGCAGAGGTAAAACCTGCACTGCACGGATCTCTTCAGTGGAGTGACCTTGCTTAATTCAGAGCTGGACCAACGCCAATTATGCTACTTACAGCTAATGACACTTACCAGCTGTAATTATCACTATACAGCATGATTAATGGGGGCTTATTTGGCCGTGGCAAGGGATATTAAAGGAGTATTATTAAATCTCCTTGACGTAAGAAAACATTTGATGAGGTGTTAACGAGACGCGGCGCCGAGCCCAAACTGGGTCATTATGGGGATAAAAGTAACTATGGGAACACGGGCTAATAACCTTAACAAATCCTTTGTTTGTGCTGTCCCAAAAAAACTCCCACGTCCAACGTCCTACATTCCTAACTAGGCCAAGCTTGAATGAATGTCTTCGACTGAAGGCGGCCATTAATGCCGTCGCTGTTTTCACCTGAGACTGACGGCGACGTCGCGGCGTTATTTTGTGGAATTACGCGGTGCAGGTCGGAACGCAGGTTGGATTAGATCGTGCTGGAAAAAATCCAGGCTTTTCATGCAGCACGTCTCCTGGTGATGAAACTGTCGCTTGTGCATGTTTTGCCTAACCTTCATTTTCTGTAAGCTTGCTCGTCTTTGCTGTGGGTCTCTGCTGCGGCACAGACCCAGTTTCCCCGCAGAGATAATTACAGTTTCACCTTATCTTTCACCGCACTTTATCTTAACGCAGTGAATTATCCGTAGAGGAAGGTACCTGGCGACAAACCCACTCTCACACTCCCCCTCTCTTTCTGCTAACACCTAAGCTCATTTCCCCAAAACTGGAAGTAGCCTAACTAATTAAATTTACTCAGGTAACTGCAACTGTGCACTTCACTTAACCCGTACTTTCCCTTAAACTTGAGAATGTTTTTAATGGCATATTGCACTTATCACTACATTTTCAATCACACCTACTACAGCCTACTAATGTAATGTGTGCTCTCCATAAGTACACAACATTTTTACTGGACCGACGTGGACTCACAGGTTGTGGATCTACTCACGGTGATGAGTCCGTCAGCAAAGAAAAGAGGAATGTTGCTTCACTTTGTGCAGCTTACTTTGCGTGTTCACATTTTGCAAATTGATCTTTTGCAAATTGAAATGAGCTCCTTTCACGCTCCTCTCTCCTTTCTACAGACTATCTCACTTTTTTGTGTTCCTTACTTGTTGCTCTCTTCTTTTTCACCAGTGCTTCCACTTCCACGTTAAATAAAATATCAGTAAAATAAAAGTATCAGTACGTCTACGTGAGCAGGACTCTCTAGTCCCGTTTCTACTTCTTATTTCCACATAGGCACTCACCCTTGGTATCTTTCTGCACGTTTAGCCTCTATTCTTTTTTTTATCATTGCTTTTATCTTTTATTTTTACAAAAGCCCTTCTGCAGCCTGTTGCAACTTAGCACCTGGTAAAAAAAAACAAAAAAAAACAATATGATACTTAGATTGACCAGCTGTTTTCAGTTCCTGATCAAATAAACCATAGATAAATAAATACGAAGCATACTAATTTCTTATACTAGATCAGTGGTGTTCACCCTAAACACCACATCAGATCTTGTGAGATTTGGTAAATTTCCATGCAGCAAATTATACAGAGCGTAGACTGTAATGGACAAAGAAACTGTGATGTCTCCTGGTGACTTTCTATCACAAAATGAGCTTCCCGGGTGCCAATCTGCTGTATTTTCGGAGCCTGAGAGTGAACAGTGGAGTAAATGATGGAGCAGGTGGTGTCTGGTGCAAAAGCAGCACACACTGTCTTATAGTTTCTTAATGATAGCAAAGAGCCATAGATTACACTGCTAACCAAAGAAAAGGACTCCAAGTCCATGATAATGTGTTCGTAATGGCACCATTATTTACAAAAGTCGCCATTAGGGGAGACATTATGAGAGCTGAAATTAGAAAAAAAACAAATATAACCTCTTACAGGATAAATCTATTGACTTAATACCTCCATAACCAGGATTGGTTGCTCAATAAATAGAGATAACTGTTGCACACAAATACGAGCCCATCAATACTTGACCGCAGGTGTGTAAATGACAATAAGAAATACTCAAGGGGCCATAAAAAGGAGTCACACACCGCTCAGTGATACAAAACCGAAAAAAAAGAGATAATTCTCACGGAGGCGATGGCAAAATATATTTTCTTTAATAATCCATGATGATCCGTACAGTACTTGTCAGCTGAGCACTTTATATTTTGAAGAGCATCATGGATTATTAAAGAAAATATATTTTATGGCAACGCCGCAGCGAAAAAAGATCTATTTTTTTTCCCGTGCCATTGTGCAGACTCTGTGCAGATCCACACTGCCAGCAGGCCTCAGAGCCGCTGATTTACATTCAGGTCTGAGGGGTTTGAGCTCACTCTGCATCCTGATAGCAGAGGCCAAGAAACAAATTGTTTCTCCACGCGTTGGTTTTAAAGGGCAGGTCTGATCTTTTTCTACCCAGGCCGTATTAAAATGTTGATTCCCACTAAATGGTAAATTGGCTGCTTTTATATAGCGCTTTTGTAGACTGCTAAGAGCTTTACGATGCATGCCTCACATTCACCCATTCATACACACATTCATACACTAATGGTGGAGCCGGGGATCAAACCAGGAATCTCCAACTGACCAATAGTAAGTCTCGTCCCCCAAATGCAGCCAATAGTAGCTCAGTAAATGTTGCCCTCAGACAATAAGTCCTTCCTAAAGATGTGAATTAAGTTGTGAATAAAGATGTGAATAAGGTTTCTCTCGTTTTTGAGTTGATTTCACAGGTTTATCCAGTTCACAGTAACAGTAAAGTAAACCACCAAAGTTTAATGCAGCCTGGGATGAGAAATACCATACAGTGGTCCCTCGTTAATCGCGGGAGTTACATTCTAAAAATAACCTCCAATAGGCGAAATCCGCAAAGTAGTCAGCTTTATTTTTTACAATTATTATAGATGTTTTAAGGCTGTAAAACCCCTCACTACACACTTTACACACTTTTCTCAGACAGGCATGAACATTTTCTCACTTTTCTCTCTTGTTTTAAACACTCTCAAAGTTCAAACCTTCGTAGAAAAATAAGTCCAGTAAAAAAAAGCATGCAAAATTGCACTAAAAAAAATCTGCGAGACTGCGAGGCCGCGAAAGGTGAACCGCGTTATAGCGAGGGACAACTGTACATAGACTTTGAAAAGGTTGTTATAGACACATTTGAGTTAAATCTCAGTCGGAGGAGCTGACTGGCTTACCTAAAGAGCTACAGGCTAGTCTGGCTGGTTTAAAATTGGAAGGACAGCTACACTTGCTAACTAAGCTAATATAACCTAGAGGATTTATGCTGCACTCCAATGTACTTGAAAGTGGGAAAAAAAAGACCTTCTACAGCCATTCATCTTGGATTTCCAAGTCAGACTCCCGGGAAAGCAGCAAGGCGGCTGAACGGCAAACAAAAATCGGTTTTGCATCAAATTTTCATGATGAAACTTGATTTGACTCGTGGTTTTTGCAGTCATGACATCTAATAAAGCTCTGCCATCATTTGTTCAGCATTTGTACATAGATGTTGCTATATTAGTATGACTAGACTGCGTTTTTTGTTTTGTTTTGTTTATTTGTTTGTTTGTTTGTTGTAATTAGGAGCAAGCACCTCCCCTCTTAGCTCGTGTTGCGTTCAGGGACACGTTCGAGCCGCCGTACCTGTGAGCATTCGACGCGGCCGCACTCGGCCCTCTGGCACAGGACCTGACCCCGGTTGCAGGTGCAGAACTCGCACCCCGTCCCGTTCCACATGTCTCCATGGTAACGCACCGTGCCCTCGTACAGGCAGCTGCCCTTGGCGGCGGCGCACTCGTCGCAGCACTGCCCGGCGCGCTTCACTTTGGTCTGGCCCTGCGAGGAAGCAGCACAGGGTTTCTCAGTTTGTTTGCACGTACAGGACAAACAGCAGCCATGGAGGAATACAAACTGCACGGATGAGACAAAGAAAATCCAGGGGGCTTATATAAAAATGTTGGCTTATGTGTGTGTGTGTGTGTGCTTAGGCAGAGAAAGATAAGAGGATGAAGGGAGAGAGTGTGTGTTGTGTTACAAAGGGAAAACACTTGAAGCAGTTTGGTTCATCACACACAGCGCCTAACGTCTTTCTTTGAAACTGCTGAGAAATGTAGATTTACCGACACTGTGGATGTGACTCTTCACAGTCCAGATCCTCGGTATCTTATAGAAACACTTCAAGTTATTAAAGGAAATTCGTTTTTTTTGTTCCGGTAAGCTGCAGCAGCACATTCAAGGTCTTTCTGTGTTACGTCACAGTTTTTCTGGAGAATGGCAGAGGACACAGAGAGAGGTAGTGATGAGCGTGGCTCTCTGCTCTCTGTTAATTTCAGAGCAGTGGCTTTAAAGCTTCCCGTCCGCTGGGATCCCCTCTTTGCAGCGCTGGCTTCTTCTTCTTCTTCTTCTTCATCTGTTTTATTTCCTGCTATAATCAGCGGAGGGAAGCCGCTGTTCAGCGTCCCCCGACCGCACTGATCGCCGAGCACATTTTATGTTTAAGTTTTAGCTTAAGTTGAAAAAACTTTGAACTTTTTCTTCTTTTTTTCTTTTTGTTGCAGCACACTTCACACAGGTTTTCAACACCACAAACCAAAATAAGCAACATGTCCCATTAAAACAGATTTATCAACATGATATGAGCTCTATGATCTGGATATGTTTTGCATCTATATGTATTATACCTTTAGGTTTTAACAGATGAAAGTGACTGCTTTCATACTGTTTTTCAGATTTTTCAAAGTTAAGTCCTACATAAGTGCTTATCCCTGCTAGCACATAACCCTATAACATAAGTTACAAGAACTTTGTAGGCAGTTTTATTGTTGCATTATTACCAATAAATTATTGTTTTTTTTTCTTGTGTGTTTATTTTATGGGCTATATGTAGGGTAACCGTTTTATAAAAGCAATAAGCCCCTTGAAGCCGTGAGTTACACTGATTTTACAGTGTGTGTCGTGCCTTAGAACGCCCCTCAGCCGCTGTAAAATCACTGTAACCCACAGCTTCTCTGGGCTTATTGTTTAAATATAACAAATATAAAAAATCTGCCATGAAAAATAGAAAACACATGGCTACTGCAGTTAATGCAGTACAACTTCTGTTTAAACAGTAACTTTTAACTTCATTCGTTTTCCTTCTTGTTTTGCGTCGTCTTCTTCTTCTTCTCTCACATAAAAAAAAAACACCTGTGCATCGGCAATAATAGTCCCCGGTAATTCACTTCTGTTTTGGCTTTTTTGTTTGCATCGTTGCTTTTTTTTATTTGCAACGCAGCATTTTTCTTTTTTATTTGCAACGTTTTTTTTTTTTATTTGTTTGTTTTTGCAGCGATGGCGGTTCTCGGCCACCGTACAATTTTATCTTTGAATAAACTTCACATTGCTGCATATAATAATGTTTACACAAAACTGAGAAAAAAATCCAAAATGCAAAAAACGTTCAGCTAGCTAAAGGAAGCTACAGGTTTACTTTATTTACCACTGAGCTTGACTGAAACTAATGCAGTGTTTAACTTTAGACTGTCATTCTGTAGTTCCTTTAAAAATTTGATATTTTCAGTGTCTTCTGGGTTTGATTTGATGATGCAGGCCTGTGGGTTTTTAAACAGCTGAGTTGGTTAACGTTTTGCTGCAAACTGTCTTCATCATGTTTGAAAAGGCGGTAAACTGAAGTCCTGTGCTGCGTTGGATTGTAAAAATCAGTCAGTATGAACAGCTGACGCTCGCTTCGTGCTTTACGTCACTACGGGCTGCAGCTGACCGGACGTCTTTACACACCTTCTCTGTCCCAAAACACAAAGCCAAGGGCAAAATGGAGGCTGTACGCTTCAAGTGCTTTATTTATTAACGCATGTGTGTGTGTGTGTGTCTGTGTGTGTGTTTGTGTGTGTGTAAGTGGTCTTGCATGGTTAAACGTCTTTGCACCCTTTAACGAGGCAAAGTGTCAAAGCAAATCCTAATGTATGACGTGAAATCTGTATTAAATTAAATGTCAGAGTGTGTGTGTGTGTGTGTGTGTGTGTCTGTTTACCCACCTTGTCACAGGTGACAGGGCGACAGGTGTGTGTGCGGCAACGTGACTGACCGCGGTCACACACACATGTGGTGCAGCTGTTCTTCTGCCACTGCTCGCCGTGCTGTGGAAACAAAGATACACACACACACACACACACACACACACACACACACACACACACACACACACACACACACACACACACACACACACACACACAGAGTTGGATGACTATGCCTGAAAGGACCATCACTGATTGCATTCATTTCCAATGAGGTGGAAGTAACTTCCTTTCCTTTCCTTTCTTTACCTTTTCTCTTGTTCCTTCCTTTCCTTTCCTTTCCTTTCCTCTTGTTCCTTCCTTTCCTTTCCTTTCCTTTCCTTTCCTTTCCTTTCCTCTTGTTCCTTTCCTTTCCTTTCATCTCCTTTTCTCTTGTTCCTTCCTTTCCTTTCCTTTCCTCTTGTTCCTTCCTTTCCTTTCCTTTCCTTTCCTTTCCTTTCCTTTCCTTTCCTTTCCTCTTGTTCCTTCCTTTCCTTTCCTTTCCTTTCCTCTTGTTCCTTCCTTTCCTTTCATCTCCTTTTCTCTTGTTCCTTCCTTTCCTTTCCTTTCCTCTTGTTTCTTCTTTTCCTTTCCTTTCCCTCTTTTCTTTTCTTCTCCTCTTTTCCTATCCTTCCTGTCTTCTTTTGCTTTCCTTTCCTTTCCTTTCCTCTCCTTTCCTTCCTCTATCTCTAATCTCTCTACACATCACCTCATCTGCCCTGCTCTCACTGTATCCCGCTGTGTTTACACTGTACACACACACACACACACATACTCTCCCCCTGTCATTAAAGAGTGTGTTCCACTCTCTCTAATGTGTGTTCCAAGACACACACACACACGTCACACACACACACACACACACACACACACACACACACACACACCCTGCGTACCTGGTACTGTTTCCCAGCGGACAGGCAGGGGTTGGACACACACTGAGGGCAGCACTGACCAGCCGGGATCACCAAGTTCTCATGCTGGAGAGAGAGAGAGAGGGGGAGAGAGAGAGAGAGAGAGAGAGAGAGAGAGAGAGAGAGAGAGAGAGAGAGAGAGAGGGAGAGAGAGAGAGAGAGAGAGAGAGAGTCTTAACATTCTTGTGTTATTGGCTGTTTGACTTCGCTGTGAAAAACCTGTTATTTCTCCCTAAAGCGGTGAATTCCTCGACTTATGAGGAAAGTAATTAGTTACATTACACCCTAAATCGATTGTGTCGATGTTTCCTTGGATTCACTGAACCAATAAATACCGTGGAGCTGAGCCACATTAGCAGCCGAAGTATCCAAATTATGATAGGCATTAATTATTTCTTATGAGATTATTATTGAGTCAAAGCCTGCAGTGTTAAATCCAAACTCCTGAACTGTATCAGGCACTTTGTTTGTTTGTTTGTTCGTGTGCCAGCTGCTGATATTTCTGACATGAACTAAAGGCGGCGTACGCATTATATTGATAAACTAAGAGGTTAAAGAGGCTAAACACTGCAAAAAAAAAATCTCCTTGTTGCAATGTTATTCTAATTGGGTCTCATATGTATTGTTTTCCTTCAAGAAATCCGCCAATTATTTTAGTACAAGTGGGATTATCACTTCCCACTGGCAGATGTGTGACCTTATCTAAAAAAAAAAAAAAAAAAAAAAAAAACACTGAAAATGAGACTAAGTGACTTGTTAAATGTTTTTTTATTTTATTTTATTTTTTATTATTATTATTATTTATTTATTTATTTATTTTTTGCAGCTCACCGGTTCACAGGCCACTTGCTGACACTCTGCAGCCGAACACTGGACTTCACCGTCGCTGCACACACACTTCGAACACACACTGGGCTTCCACTCTTCTCCGTCCCTGTACATCCGTCCCTGCCAAGAGCACGACTCTGACACACACACACACACACACACACACACACACACACAGACAATAAGTAAACAGTGGCATGAGGTAATGAGCTGACTTTTCACGCCTGTGTTTGCCCGCTCTCTCATCGATTTGCAGTCGGGGCAAAGCAAAAAAAAACAACACACAAAAAAAAAGAAGAAGAAGAAGAAGAAGAAGAAGCGGTTAATTAGCTGCTAACCACCGGGATGTATCGTATCGCTCCGAGACATCGTTAGCATCCAGATTAACCTCTCCAGGCGTCCTCCAATGAAAACTCATCAGAAGCAGCCTCGCGCATGAGGGAGACGAGGCGTTCACATCCTGAAAACTCCAGGTGAGTCAGAGGTTCGGCGTCTAGAGGGAACCGCCGAGCAGTTTAAGGTTTCCTCACAAGGAAAAAATAAAAAATATCCCAGGGGGCTTCATTAAAGACAAGCCTGTGTGAGAGCGCTTCATGGAAATAGACTGTAAACTGGGGGTTTATTAATATCACTGCTGAAAACCTACAAACCGGAGTCACTGGTGTCTAAACGCATAATACAGTATTTATTTAAGAACTGCACCAGGAGAGGCTACTTTGATTTTAGTGCAGTTTTGTTTTCCTCCTGAAAATAGGCCGAAGAAAATTTGGGATAGAGAAAAATTGAGATTTAGATACGTAACATTTGGGAGTTTTGAAAACCAAATTTAAAAAAAAAAAAAAAAAAGAAAAGAAAAGAAAAAAAGAAAAAAAATCCATAAAATGAAAGTTGATTGCACTGCAGCAGATGTTGAGGAAAACTTTATGAACACTTCACTGACCTAAAAAAAAAAAAAAAAAAAAGTTGCATCACAGTTGTTGTTTTTTTTTTCATTTCAATAACATTTAAAAATATACAGAAGAGATGCACGATAAAAGAATGAGAGAGGACTTGCACTGCATACAGTTCTGCTGCAGGATACAGAATACACTAAAGGAATAATTAACACAAAAATGAAATGTTTAATGTGAACTCTTTAGACCCACAGAGCAATGGTTTACCTTCACAACACTTAATTTATGAGGTTTATAATAATTACATGGTTAGTTTTTTACTGTTTATCTAAGTGTAAATAACCAGTCTCCATTCTCCCCAGTGGTTTTTGGAGAAGGCTGAAATGAAGCTGCACCAGCTAACAGACACGCAAACTCTACCCAATGTTTCACCTGAGTAGATAATGACATAATGTTCATTTCTGGATGGCCTATTCCTTCAGGAATGACCCGGAATGAACCGGCACGGCTGGCTCCTGGAGCTGCAGCTCCAAACACGGTGGCCTTCATTAAGGTTTTTCCTGCGATATCCATCAGGGTTCAGGGAGGAATTCCCAGTTGGTTTCCAGCAGAGCTCATGTGTAATGAAAGAGGAGGATGTGAGCCCACCTGAGGCAGTGTGTTCCTCTGCAGCACACACACACACACACACACAGTATATGTTTGTGTGGGTGGCATGTGTTTTAGCATTGTGTGAGTGTGACATTTAAAATCTGTGTGCATGCAGGGATTTTGTGGTGTTTTCTATGAGTGTGTGTGTGTGTGTGTGTGTGTGCGTATGTGTGTGCATTGAGGGTTTTCACACCATTTTCTGTGGGTGGCCATACTTTTTTTCGAATTTATTTTGCATCTTGTTGTCCTGGAGCTGCTCATATTGATTATTTTCAAATACTGGCTCACTCATTTGGGTATCAAGAGTGAAAACTGACGCCAAAGCTTCATGGAAAGTTGGCAGAGCCCAGAGTGATGTCTTCAAATTACTTCGTGGGTCTGACCATCAATCAACTGAGATTAGAGATTCAGAGTGGAGTTAAACTGACAGATTATATCCACCGAGGTCCATTTCACACTGCAGGTGAACCTTTTGATGTTTACATGCCAAACAGTGGGTGGCAGCATCTGTGGATATTGTGTCTAGACCGCCAGAAATAGCCTGTAGGTAAGGAGAAGCTTGAAATTTCAGCAGATGTGTTCTTTTATGTTCTTCTGTTTTGCATTTTGATCTGTCAAAATGGAAAAGCGGACTCTGGTGCTGCTCATTCTGCTTCACCGGACTCTACAGAGACTCGGCAGACATTTCTTCATTTGATGAGACAAGACAAAGACCAGGGGCTTTCACAGCTACCCTGTTTGGTCCGGTTTAATCAAGCGATAGTGTGTTTCCTCTGTTAGTTCGCTTCGTTTGGAGCGGTGGGAACACATTTTGGACGTCTGATTCGATCTCAGATGAAGTCGTCCTTTTGAGAACCTGTTCGCAGATCAGATCAGCGTTTGGACCACAGAAACTGAGCGGGTAGAGCTGACGTGGGTCTTTTGGTTCACAGCAAATCAGAGCATTTCCGGGTGGTTCACCTCACCATGGCAACAGCTGAAAACATTCAACTAATGTCACGGCATTGGCAGAGGAGTTTGTTTATGTCGGGAAACAGATGCATGGCTCAAAAAAAGAAGAAAAAAATGTTGGTTTTGGGAGGAGTTGAGTCTTACCTGAGAGGTTGTTGGTGGCTTTGCCAGAATATAACTCAATAACACAGCTGATTGAGTTAATTAAGCTCGCATCAAATTAGCTAATATTAGTCTGTTAGCCCGAGATAGGCCATGAATTAGCTTCCAATAATGTTTAAATAACTTTAGCGGATTGTCAATTTAATTAATATTGTGCATTAGCTTTAACTTCCCCCTTTGTTGTTGCTGCAAGCTGCAACACCGTGACAGAGAGATGCACCCAACAGCCCGACAGCTTGTTCTGTGTTGATATCAGTGTCGATTTAATCTGGGAACATGATCTTGGATTACTTCCACGGGGTGCTCACCTCCATGGCGGCCACACTTGGGGCAGCACTCTCCCTCCGGGGTGAAGGGGCTCTGGTCTGCGGGACAGTGGAGAGGGGGGCAGGGCGGCGGGGAGCAGGACACGCTGCCTCTGGAGCAAATGCACACCGAACACTGGGAGGGACTCCACTGACTGTCGTGCTGTGGGAATCAAAGAGGGAGAGAGACAGAGAGATGGTGACGGTTACACAAAGAGAGACAAGCAGACAGAAACAAGGGAAGGAGAGAGAGAGAGAGAGAGAGAGAGAGAGAGAGAGAGAGAGAGAGAGGGAAAACAGGATCAGTAAAGCTCCTTTGCTCTCTGAGGACACGACGACTTTCCTAAGCCTAAGTCTGACTGACAGACGAGAGCACCGAGAGACGAGTACAGGGAGGAAGGTAAAGGATGGATGTGTCAAGAAAAAGTAAAGAGGAGCAAGGGGGAAAGTAAACAGATTAAAATATCGAGGGTGAAAGCGGTGTGGATAAAGAGATGTGCAGTGAGAGAAAACCACCTGCGCAAAAATTCAGATTCTCAAATTGATGTCGGGATCGGGTGACCTCGGTTTCTACAGTCGGTCATTTCGACAGCGTTAATCTGACTGGTCGGGATGGGTCTCAGATGTTGCGACGTCTCCTGAGCTTCTTGTGTGATTCATTCTTTAAGGATGTAGGATGGAGAAACTTTTCATGTAGCTCATGTGTTGCTGTCCGTTGCATAAATGCTACAACAACCACAAGAACTGCAGATTCTGCTGCTGACAGTGATGTATCTGTAATCTATAATTACTACTAGCAGTACCAGCTTTAAATGGTTGCTGAGATGTTATTAGGTGGTTGACAGGATTTTTTTTTAGTTGTTTGCTTGGGTGTACTAGGTGGTTACTGGGGAGCTATTAAGTGGTTGCACTGACATATCAGGTGGTTGCTAGGGTGTACTAGGTGGTAACTGGGGTGCACTCAGTAGTTGCTGGGGTCCATTAGATGGTTGATAAGGTGTTACAGAAATCACTTGGTTGTACTAGGTGGTTACTGGGGCGCTATCACGTGGTTGCATCGACGTATCAGGTGGTTGCTAGGGTGTACTAGGTGGTTACTGGGACGCTTTTAAGTGGTTGCATCGACATATCAGGTGGTTGCTAGGGTGTACTAGGTGGTTACTGGGGTGCACTTGATGGTTGCTAGGGTATTATGGTGGTTGAAAGGATGCATTAGGTGGTTGCTAAGATGCTATTGTGGTCATGTGGGTGTATTAGGTGTTTACTGAGGAGGTGTTAAGTGGTTGCGAGGGTGTACTCAGCTGTTGCTAAGGTGTACTAGGTCGTTACTGGGGTGCACTAGGTGGTTGCTAAGGTGTTACAGTGGTTGCTAGGGTGCACTTGGTGGCTGCTAGGGTGCTACAATGTTCACTTGGGTGTACTAAGTGATTAATGGGGAGCTGTTAAGTGGTTATATGGATGTACTAGGTGGTTGCTAAGGTGCTACAGTGGTTGCTAGGGTGTACTAAGTGGTTACTGAGGATGCGCAAATTTTTTTCTTGACATGCAAAATTTCAACCGTGTCTTTGTGACTTTGTAATTGTGCCACATGAAAAATTGGCTTCACCTTTGGTTTGATCACACAATTAGGGTATAAACTTAGGTGAGATCAATTTTTGCATTTGTCAGTATACAGCTGGCTTATGTTGTTCTTTTAAGAAAAATGTCACCCAATAGAAAAATAATGGAGGTGAGCCTCATCTTATGTCAGATTGCTAGAGTGTAAATCCTGCAGTGAAATCGTGCCTTAAGCAGGTACTACCACAGCAAAATAATTTCATTATTACCTACCCTGCAGGTTATTAGAATGTGTGGGAAACACTGATATACAGATTATCAGCACAAAATATTGCATATTGGAAGCTCCAATCCCAATATCAATGGCATCAACTGATACCCAGATCAACGCATCATATGAACCCTTATCTGCATGCTATGATGGTGCTGCTGCTTCAGTTGTCACCAAAAAAACAACCTTTTAATTTGTTAAAATGTCTGTAAAGACAACAAAACTACATTTTTCCAAGCAAATCCTCCTGCAATCAAAGCAGCAGGAGTCATTGGAGGAGAAGCTGAAGCTCAGGTAGAGTGCAGTAAAATGAAAAAAAAAAAAAAAAACCTCCTCCACTCACTGTTCAGCTCCATGTAAAGTGCCACTTCACCAGCAAAGTGACACCAATGGAATTTGCAAAACCCAGCCAAGAAAGAGTCTTGTCCCTCTCGAGGACATGGAACCATCCAAAATGGCTGCCAAAGGTCCGTCTCTCTAGCGAGAGGCCGCTTCACAGAAGACGAACAAGAAAGTGATTGTGGCTCAGTTGAGAGGGGGAGCGGGAGAGGAGGGCGCCTGTGAAGCCGAGTCTCAATGGAGCTGAGGAAGATGTTTCAGCTCTGAACCAACCCAGCACATGCTAATGTGAATCTAATGCCTTTAAAATGTTAAGCAGTGAATTAATCACCTCAGTTGTATTTTTTTATTTAGCCATAAAACACTGCAAAGTACCGTGTGAGAATATTGTTTTTCTTCAAACTTGGTAAAAAAAAAAAAATGCCAGAGGGATGAGATAATCCTGCTTGTTGTGAATGTTAATCAATTTTCTTGACTCAAGTGTCATTTTCTTGATCCTAGTGGGCAGGATCTCCCTTACTTTGCCTTGTTTCAACATAAATATACTTTCCTGAAAACAAGTGAAAATGCACTGGAAACGTGGAATTATTCATCACAGATTTTTTACCTTGTTTGAAGAACAACAACAAACAAGATTTCATCACTGAATATGACTTTTGTGGAGATTTTTTTGCAGCATAGGTCTATTACATTAGCAGAGAATCAACTTTTTGAGATTTCCTGTTTAACAGACAAACAGGTGAAAATGTGACCTTGTTCCAGCGTCAGTAACGAGGGGGAGAAAAGTGAAAGAAGTGGGAAAAGCTGAGTTCAGGTTGCACTGTTAGCGGCTGCAGCTATTTCTCCACACATTAGTGTTCAGTTAGAGGGCGGTGAGAGGATTGGAAGAGGGGAGACAAGTCTTTTCTCCCCCTTTCGTTGCTCTACTTACTCCATAAACAACTCCTTCATGCTGGCAGGAGCCCTGCGAGGGGGAGACGCACTCTGGACAGCACTTGTTGGCAGGGATCCTCAAACGCTCACCCTGTAGACACACCCACACACACACACACACACACACACACACACACACACACACACACACACAGACAATGAAAGTACACACACACATAAAGGAAGCCACACACGGAGAGAAAGAAAAGAGAGAGTGAGATAACAGAGTGAGTCCTTTTGTGCCTGAATGAATGAATACAAAACCCGTCCATTACCGTCTGTCCATTTCCATGGAAATTAACCGGGTGGTTGCAGCCGTGCAACACAAATAACACCACAGAGCCGGCAAAAAAGGAATATATGAGGACTCTATCAGGCATGCACGGTGTATATATATATATATATATATATATATATAATGCAGAGTGAGTGCACTGGAGGTATTAGGCTACAATACATATTACAATACAGTCTGTGCTGATTCACCACGCACTGCCTACACTCCCTAATTGAGGCCGAACGCTTGGCAGCAACAGAATGGAAAGCAGGCAGGGCCAGACAGAGGCACGGTGAATAGTTTAGGTGTGTTTTATTTTCGAATACAAATCTTAAAAAAAAAAAAAAAAAAATGGAATAGAGAGGGAGAGAAGGAATATAATTTGTGTCAGGGAGACAAAACAACCCCAAGGGGCATCTGAAAATACCTGGTGTCAATAGAAAAAGAGAAAAGAGAAGAAAATCTAAGACACCAATTTGGTAGCCGAAGATAAATGGCATGTAAATTTAACAGGGAGGAGAAGGCTGCATAAACAACTAAATGCATGAATAACAACTATGGGAAATAACGTAAGGGATCTAAGTGAAGCGAAAAAAAATGGTAATAGGTTTGAAGGAAGACAAACACAGGTAGGAAATGAACAGCAGACTCAAGGTTTACACTGTATATTTTCAGCCTCACAGACTAATAAATCACACTGCGCACTTTTGTATCATTAACAAAAGTGACAAATTAACTCAGACCACCGGCCAAATGTCTTTGAATTTCGAGAGCGGCTGGAAAATCCATCAGCTGTACCAGACATGTTGTGCAAACAACAGAAAAAGTTAAACTAAACTTCTCTCCCTGCACGTCCAAATCCACTGTCTGAGCTCGTAACACTCTTAACACAACTTTCTTTTCATGTCTTCATTAGTCGGCCACGCCATTCCTCACATGTCTGACTTGTGCTCAAATTTAACCACTAAATTCAATCACCAAATGTGGCGTTAGTGCATGCATTTCGCCCTATTTAGGGTTTTACAGTCTAAAGTAAAGTGTCTAATATTGCAAAACTGGACCGTAACTCACTGGTTTGCTGCCAACTTAGCAGGAATCAGGGTGGGGAATCATAACCCCGAGCTAAATGTGGGTTAAGTTTTAACAGTAAGTCTAATTCTCGTCCAAAAGTCTAAATTGGGCATAGTGTTATTTCAGGCAGGCCACAAAGTCAAGCTGAGCTCACAATCCCTGCCCACATCAGCTGACGACAGCCGATCTCAAAGTAGCCCACATCAGCTGACGGCGCCGACTGCCTTCTATGCAAATCTCAAATTGGCAAATCTCATACCGGGCGCCTTATTTCAGCGGCTTCCTCTGCAACCCGCCGCCACCCCAGCTCCTCCTTTACATGCCGAGTCTGACTCAATCAGTGTCACTGCTGTTGTCGCTGATGCTCGCTCTGTTTTGTACCCTGTGGGGGTGGAGGTGCTGCTGGTGGAGGGGTCTTCTCTGCCGCTGCTCCACCCGCCTTGAGGGCAGGGAGGTCCCACAACAGAGACATACATCTAATTTACTGTAAGTGGCAGTAAAGCTTTCTTGGACTAAAACTGGTCCTGACTGAACTGTGGATGTTAAAATAAAAGGGGTCAGGAAATGTATTTGAGATTTAGCGGCCTGTGATACCAGCAAGCAGCCACATCAGCTACCTGCCTGATAAAAACACCAAACCCAGGAATGTAGTGGCACGCAAAAACACCTCCACTCAACCTTATCTTACTTCTCCTTTGCGGAAAAGAGTTTAAAATTTTAGCACACATCATTTAACGTTATATCAAAGTTATATAAGTTATAAGAGGATGAGATCTGCCAAGGAGAAAGAAGGATAAACAAACGCTTTGCTGAAAAAATAATTGATTTTTGTGGTTATTAGTGGTTGTTTGGCCATTGTGCACGTCTTTGCAAAGCCTTTGAGACAGCGCACCTTCATCTGATTGTTTGACAAAACAATATTTCAGCAGCATCCTGTGCTGTATCAGTATGTGTTGCTTAACATGAGCCGTGGAGAGGAAAAACACAAACATGTGCCATCCCAAACCAGACTTACACATGTGTTGAAAACGGTGCTTCCTTCCTCAAAGTAGGGCATTACAGGAAAATTAGCATATTCCAGCAAGATCAGAGTTAGACAAGGAAAAAATAAAACAACACATCGGAAGAAAGGAGGGAGGAAAAAATGAGGTAATTCTTTCCAGGATGATAAAAACTCTAATGCTTTTTATCACACAGTGTAGGTGAAGGGAGTCATGTTTTAATAGCGTTTTAGATGGAAGGAGCACACGCCTTGGTGAGCATTATGACTAATTTTTAATTAAGAAAGGATTGCTAGCCAGCGGAGTGGAATTCATTAGACATTGATTGTTGCCTCAGATCAGGGCTGGGATTGGATTTGATGCCGTCACCGCAGGCTTGATGTCTAAATTGCATTTAAGAAGCGAGGGGAGGAACTGGCAGATAGCCGATGTGAAGAGAAAAAAAAAATTAAAATGAGCGAAAAGTTAGCCGGAGCTAACAACCAGCTGAGCAGTTGTCACTGTAGTAAATTAAATGGAGCAATCAGCAGAGTCCATTGAAAAAACTAGTCTGTCAGTTCATTGATTCTCACTGAGCGTAAGAACGGGCAAATCACAAAGACCGGCGATTAAACACCAGCACAAATCACCTTGGATCTGGATCTGGATCTGGATGTCAAGGTTAAAGAGGGAGAGATGAAAACCTTTTTTAAAGTTTTTTTTTTTTCCCAGAGTTTAACTTTTGATTTGTTGCTGGTGGATTGTGGCAGCTGTCCAACATGTTGATGTGACCGGCTGGATCGTTAAGGAGCTGAAAAATGTTCCTTACAACACCGAAATATGCAAAGTGACAGCTGGTCCTGCAGCTTCATAAAAGTTATAGCTACTGTACGTCTGCTTTAAAAAAAAAAAAAAAAAACTTGTTTTCCCCAAACTTCCATCAAAAAGTTGTGTAAACAAGCAGAGAGATAGCTTGGTTGATCCAAACTCAACCAGACAGACTGAACAGAAGCCCAGCTTTTCTGGCTTAACAGTAACATCAGACTCAAGTTCAGTAAAAAAAAAAAAAAAAATAGCAAGACATAAAAGAAGTGGAAACGAATATTATAAAACCTTGTTCTCCAGTTAGCCTAGCTGACCTTCCAGGTTCAGACTAGCCATACTAACCAAAAGCTAGATAAGCTAATTAGCTGGCCTGCTGACCTCCCAACACAATAAATGCCATTACATTTGTATTTTTTAATCAGCATGACGGTTTCCATTTACAGACACTGCATCCAACAGCAGCCCAACAGTCACTCACACAACTTCCGCCTGTTTTTTGGAATTTGATTTTCAACTGTCGCTGTTTACTAGCTAATGTTCAATTACACCTATTTGAGAAGATAGATACAAAGTTTTATTAGCATGTATTGATATTTGGGCATAAAAAATGCCAACTTATTACCTCAGGTAGGAAAAAGCTCCACAGATTCCACTTTGGGTGACGGCTGTTTTATGCTTAACGAGTTATTATGTTGTTTTATGTTGAATTTCACTGCAAAACCACGACAACTCTGAATAAAAACAGCAACAGATCAAATATCATGGAGCTGTGTGTTATTTTCGATGTTGGGATGCAACGTTGATATGTTTTCCTGGCTATAACTACCATTAGACTGAAGTTCATTAAAAACAGAAAGACAAAACAAGTGGAAACTGATATTATAAAGCCTTGTTTTCTAGCACCAACTGAAAAAAAAAACAAAAAAAAAACATTCTAGCCATACTAAGTTATTTAGGTTAGCTAGTTAGCCTAGCTGACCTTCCAAGTTCAGACTCGCCATACTAACTGAAGGCTATGAACTAATTAGCTGCCCTACTAACCTTCCAACATAATGTATGTCATTACATTTGTATTTTTATTTATATTTTGGCCCGGAGTCGTTCCTTTGTCGTTCAAGTTTGCTGAGAAAAACGACGGTTCAAGGTCGACTCACCA
This sequence comes from Myripristis murdjan, assembly GCF_902150065.1. Taxonomy (NCBI): domain Eukaryota; kingdom Metazoa; phylum Chordata; class Actinopteri; order Holocentriformes; family Holocentridae; genus Myripristis; species Myripristis murdjan. The sequence goes on from NC_043988.1 coordinate 33,621,821, forward strand.
CCAGCTGCCATGTTGTGGTTGGACTGTGTTATTTAAGACGTCACGTTGACTTTATTCCCGCCGCTAGTGCAGAGGCACATCACCCACAACTCCTTAAACACTGTCCACCAATCAGAGAGCTGTTACCATGGTGACAGGACAGGTAATGAGCGATTGTAGCCTGATTGTGAGTCAGATGTTTTGTGTTTTTTAGGTTTGAGGAGAGGCGTATCAGCAGGAAAATAAGATGCCTTTTTTTTAATGTGTTTGAATGTTTTTTTTTTTTTTTTTTAATAATTAATAGTGGTTTTGAAATGCTGATTTTTTGAAAAGTCTATGGGAGAAATGAATAGTAAAGTTACTTCCAGAGCCTAGCCAATGAAAAAGTGGGTCTTAACATTAGTTTTGTCTCTTATACTTCTTTCTTTTAGTATTTTTAAGACTTCCAGACTTCTAAAAATAGATCCTCTATGGGGGAAAGAATCATTTATGACATCAGGAAACCTGAACACAGTGACTTGTCATCCTTGAACAAAGAGAATCAGACAAACAAACAGTCATGGCTAACCAGCTATTTTTTATGTCTCAGCAGCACAAGGCCACAAGTCATAAAATTATCAGGCAATTTTGGTCACGGAACAGCCAGCTATGGATTTAATGTTTGCCACAGTGTTAGCTTTTTGTTAAAGGGCAAAATTACAATTTCGACTGGAAAGTGGCAGCAGAATTCAGTCGCATTTAAGAGAGGAACATGCAGATGAACCCGTCCAAAATCCCAGACTGTGACAGGGACGATGATCGCTGGTGTGAAAACCCGGTGGATTTTCCCCCCACAGAGAAAATGAGGCTGATCCAGAAGTTGGGCAAAAGTTTGCAGTCAACATTACATCTGACCTCAGAGGCCTGCAGTATTTTTGCAAAGCAGTGAAATGGTATGATTAATATTTTTAGACATTTCCAGACGTGCACAGGAGAACTGAGGAAAAAACAGAAATTACAGAAAGACAGAAAAAATGAAAATATTGGACCATAATTTTAAAGATCAATGTCCCCCCACACAGAGAGGCGGTCTTACCCTGTGGAAGTCACACTGTGGGTTGGGGCAGGTGGTGGGCCTGCAGATCGCCACGTCGCTGTAGCAGCTGCACTCCTGACACGACTGCGGCCGCCACGACGAGTTGTTCTGTCGACACAAAACACAAACAGCCATGAAGTCTCACCGCTGCTCGGGAGAAAAATATCCCCCCGCTTCTGTTACAGCACTGTATCTGAAAACGCCCACATCTCACTTTTATTTTGACAGCTGACTATTGAGGCAAATGGCAATACACCCGAGCCACCATGTGCATATCAATTAGGCTGAACAAAGAGGCCTCGCATTTACTGCACGCCGGCTGATAGACTGTGCACTTTTAGTGCTTCACTAAGAGCAACTGTGTGGGAAAAAAAAAAAAAAAAAAGTTTTATTCTCCTCATGCATTAGAGGTTTCAAATCAGAATCAGAAATACTTTATTGACCTATGAGGAGAAATTGGGTCAGTTGCAGCAGCCCAAATTCTCTAGAGAAAAATATATGTAAGCATGAGTAAAATTATAAAAAAAATATATATATATATATATAAAAAAATATGTGCATTAGAAATTTGTAATAAATAAATAAATAAATAAATAAAGGGGGCATGATATAAAATATGTGCATTAGAAATGTGTAAATAAATAAATAAATAAATAAAGGGGGCATTATATAAAATATGTGCATTAGAAATTTGTAATAAATAAATAAATAAATAGAGGGGGCATTATATAAAATATGTGCATTAGAATTTTTTTTTTTTTTTTTTTTTTTTTTTTAAAAAGGGCGTTAACGCTTACCCTGTAAAACATGTGTATTAATCCAACAGAATAAATTTCCTCTACCACTGATATAACAGGCAGGAGATGTGCATCGAGCAAGACTTCAACAGCTACCAGTGGAAAATATACAGAACTAATGCATTGTAGATGTAGGATAAAAAGAAGAAACATGCACACAAACAATAAAAACAATCCACATTTTAAAGTGTTATATTGGTAAAAATCATATTCAAGGGGAAAAGAGTGGTATTGCAGGGGTTTTTTTTGTTGTATTTCATGTTTCACTGAGAAACAAGTTGCCATGTCCTTGATCCCTGGTGGCTGATTTGCCTCATTCTGCCTTGTTTCATCACATCTATACTAAAAAAAAAAAAAAAAAAAAAAAAAAAAAAACTGAAATAAGTGAAACTACATTGGAAACTACTAGGATGATCTCATCCCACTGGCAGGTTTTGTTCACCGGTTTGACGAAAAAACGAGAAAAACACGATTTTTAACACCGAAGCTGACACAAAATGACTTGTTAAGATGGAGATGAACAGCGTTTCACACTTTGGACTCATGTTAGACACAACACATGGAGCTGTAAACTGCACCAAATGTAGGGTTTCTCCTGCTGGCAGAGCGAGAGGGAGACTCTTTCAGTGTTGATTAAGAACTCTGAGTGCCAACGAGACAATGAGATACAGGTGGAAAAGTCAGAAAAAGCAAAAAAATAAAAAATAAAATAAAATAAGGTTGTCACTTGGCTTTACCCTACAGCGTACCTGCTATCTGTCAATAGATCACCACAGCAAGCTGACAACGTCTTATAGCTAGCTTACAGCCAGAGCTCAGTCAATATCCCAGTAGCCCGTATGCTCAGATATATCATCTTACAGGCTATAAATCGGATTTAGACGGATGATTAATCACCCTCCCATGCCTGCATATCCATGGGCAGCTGTGGATATGCAGCCGGGCGTTTTGTGGCGGGTGGTGACAGTCGCATGTGGCGGCTTCACGCCATCTGAGACGGCGACCGACGCAGACGTCTCGACGGACAGGAAACTTTAGCCTCAGGTAACAACTGGAGCCCAGGACGGTTCATTCTACACATCTCACATTGCAGAGAATGTCTTGCATTATATAAAAAAAACAAAAAAAAGAAAAAACAGGGTGGGCTGAAATAGGTGTCCCAGAAGCCACTTTGATGCATTTATCTTGCTTTAAGCCTTGCAGCCCAATAAATCAGTATTCATCTTAAAGGTCCTCCTTCACACATCTTAACAAGTCATTTAGTCTCAGATTCAGCGTGAAAAATCTTGTTTCTCCTCAAAACAAGTGAAAAATCTGCCAGCGTCTGATGTTAATCCATTGGTTTCCACAATTTTCCTGAACCACATGTCATTTTCTCGATCCTTGTGTGGCTGATCTGCCTCGTTTCAACATATTTGTACCTTTTTCCAAAAAAATTCTGGGGGAAAAAAGTGAAACTGCATCAGAGACAAGATTCAAGAGACTTTATTTGCCATTTGTACACGCACAGGCAGTACGAATATATAGGAATTCACAGTGCAAGAGCTCTTAGAGTCAGCATTTAGTGGGATAAAGTCATTACACTGCAGATTTGAAGGCTGAAAATTAGACAACACAACTGTAGATGGACACTTTCTGCAGCGTCTTGCATCTATCCTGCATGAACGCTGGCAGAATCTCTCAAGCAGCTCATTACCAGACCGTTCCTTGTAACTTGCCAGAAAGAAACCAGAAGTCAAACTTGATTTGAATTCCTCTTAGTAATCCAACAAAAAGACCAGCGAGCATGGAGTGAAATGTGGGACGAGCCATCGGATCATGTTGACAAGACAGGAAGAGGGAGGACAACGCAGAATGAAAATTTAATTAGAGAACTCAGCCAACTGAAAGGAATGGCGCTCATGGACAGCATGTGTGTTGACATGTTCCTTAACTGTGGTTGTGCATGTGTATGTGTGAGTGTGTGTGTGTGTGTGTCTGCACATCTGCGGCCAGATGCATAATGAGCTTTATGTAAGGCGAACACGTGCTGTGGGAAATCTTTGTACACAACATTAGTGCTCCAGCTTCAGCAGCAGGAGAGGAAGAGCGACCTGGAGGACTAACGAGCACCAACTGAAAACTGCAAGACTGAACACACACACACACACACACACACACACACACACACACACACACAAGATGCAGCATGGCAGCTGTTATAAAGGTAAGGAGTAACTCTGCAGGACTGAATGTGACGACATGATGCAGAACAACACGGTGCAAGAGTTCTGCAGAAGATGCAAAAACCCAGTCGGCCCTAAAAAGAAGTAAAACAGCGATGAGGAGCCAGGATTCTTCCAATTACAATCATCAAAGCACCCTTGATGATGCCTTCAAGTCATGCCAAGTCAAAATTTATTACAGTAATATCATAAAGTATGTCTCAACGGCCTGCACAAGGAATAAAACAAAAATGAGCAACATTAGTAAAATATAAAAATGCATAAATGTCAGAAACTACACATAAACACATATAAAAACTGAATTACCTAAAATATGAAATAAAACAATACACATACGAGAGTGCACATATAAGACTGCAGAATGCCCTTAAAAGAAGTTGTGAAGGGTGCTTCAAGAAAGGTCTAACTTCTCGGGGTTCTTTGAGGTGCCTTTAAAGGATCTTTTATCTCACGAGGAGCCTTAAGGTGCCTTTTGACTTCCACTGAACCTTAGGACAGCCCTTACTTTTCAACGGTGCCAAAACCTAAACAAAAAGCCCCGCATATGTCACCTCAGCGTAAACTGGTGTCACCGGAGCGTTTTCTCCAGCTCTCCCTCACAGCAACTTCCCTATGAATGATGACAAGTCGGAGTCCTATCCCAAAAGATGCTGACATTGTGCAAAAGTACACTGAGGTTTAAGATTGCCTTCTTCTTTCCCCTGCATCGATGGCTGCAAATTAGCAGGTGACCCATTTAAACCTCCACCGTTTGGCGCCAAAGCTAATATTTACTCGGGGATTCAAAACACAGGGATGAAATGCCAGTTAACCCGTTCACTGCAAAAAGTCAAAATCTTACCAAGATTATTTGTCTTATTTCAAGTAAAATTGTCTTATTTCTAGTCAAAATATCTCATTACACTTAAAATAAGACATGATCATCACAGAAATAACTTGTCTTTAGACAATTTTCACTTGTTTGAAGTGAAAATTTACTTGAAACAAGTGAAAATTAGCTTGAAACAAGAAACAAATTCTGCCAATGGAACAAGCAAATTTTTACTTGTGACACAAGTGAACAAGTAAAAATTTGCTTGTTCCATTGGCAAAATTTGTTTCTGAGGTGATCATGTCTTATTTTAAGTGTAATGAGATATTTTGACTAGAAATAAGACATTTTTACTTGAAATAAGACAAATAATGTTGGCAAGATTTTGACTTTTTGCAGTGTTTACTCTGAGCTCGAGTCCCGAATGGCAGTGGAATTTTAGGTCACTGTAAAAAGGGCTAAAAGGTACAAAAGCAGGGTCACCGTAACGGGACGCTTTAAGGAGGAGTCAGCTTTCAGGTGGTCTGACTGCAAAAACCAGAGTCAAGATCAGTGCAACATCTTTTATTTTTGTAATTGCAATCCTTTAGTCACTCAGTTTGTTCTGAAAATAGCCGTCAGTGATCGTTTTTAGTTTGTATTTGGGAGTGCAGGGCGTGTGATGCAATACAGTGCAATACACCCGTAAAGATCAGGGGTCAAGGGACCATTTGGGTTCGTTTTTATGTGTGTGTGTGTGTGTGTGTGTGTGTGTGTGTGTGTGTGTGTGTGTGGGAAGCGGGGGGTTGGCATGATGGATGGGTGCCGGTAATGCGTACGTGTGTATGCCGCTTGTAAAACAATTATTCCACACCCACTCTGTATCAAAGGCATGGATGACTTGATTTAAGCAGAACAGGGAGGTCATTGGGGCCTGTGTGTGTGTGTGTGTGTGTGTGTGTGTGTGTGTGCGCGCGCGTGTGTGTGCATGTGATCAAGCGCCCCAGAAATAAGTTTCCCCTTATGGCACGATGGCTGCGATTCAGCCCACGTCAATAATGCCTCGTTCCTTAATAGAGCCGGGTAAAATTAGCCGGGCTGCCTGTGTAGGTGACTTCCAGCTCAAACCGCATCGATCCGCTCCGAGTGGCGAGTCCATTCCAGCCCGGGCCCCCCGGTCTCAGGGGCGATCGGGAGAGAAAAGGCTGCACTCAATTCCAAATCCTTGTCCCGGTTGCCTCCTGAACGGACCGTGAGCGGAATGGAATTGACCCCGAGTCCGCTGTAAACACCGACCTCTTAAAGTGGCGGGGGCACGGGAGCAAAGATTTCCCATGAAACTCGGACTCGCTATTACTTAGCCTCCCCTCCTGTCCTGACAAGGCCGAGCCGAGGGAGCTGTATAGCAGACAACGCTGTGAGTGGTGGCAGCAATTTCTCCCCCACCACCCCCACCACCGCCACCTTTCCCCTCCAATGAGAACGTCCCCCACAGGGACCCATACCTGGGCTTCGTTGATTAAATGTCCAAGGAGTTGAGGGGCTTATTTCATTCCACCCTGGAGAAAGATATCTGCCTCACTTTTGATTTACACCTGGACGAGCTGAGGCGCTGCGGCTTGCCGGCTCGAGTTTCATTAAGAAAAAAAAAAAGAAAGATCTATAACATTAACACTCTCGTAGAGGTTGTTATGGAGGGGCTGTGCAAGGCGAGAGGTTAGCGACTGTAAAAATGTTTGTTTGAAAAAGTTTGGAAAAGTCTCTCCCTCTCCTGAACAACTACACTGTCGGAAACAGGGGTGCAGTGGGAGTCTGTCCCACAAAGTACAGTCTACACTGCAAAAACTCAAAATCTTACCGAGAATATTTGTCTTATTTCAAGTCAAAATGTCTTATTACACTTAAAATAAGACATGATCACCTAAGAAGTAAATTGTTTTTAGACAATCTTCACTTGTTTCAAGCTAATTTTCATTTGTTTAAATTGAAATTTCACGTGTTCCACTTTGCCAATGAAACAGGCAAATTTTCACCTGAAACAAGTGAATTTTCACTTGAAACAAGTGAAAATTGTCTAAAAACAAATTATTTCTTAGGTGATCATGTCTTATTTTAAGTGTAATGAGATATTTTGACTGGAAATAAGACAAATATTCTTGGTAAGATTTTGAGTTTTTGCAGTGTACACAAATGCAGTGACATGACAGAATAAGAACCTGTAGCCGCTCTGAATCTAAACATTAAGCAATTTTAAATTATATGCATTCATCTGGAGGTTTTGTGAAGGACGGCAGAAATAACATGCTGTTTTGAACCAGCCGGCAGGGACTACTTTCCCTGTTTCTGCAGGAGGTGAAGGTGCTGGCCGATGAGCGCCTGTGTACAGCGACAAAACACTGCACACAGAAAGAATTATTAGTTGCTCACTTGACATATTTCCCAAAGTAAACCTGGATCTATCAGCCACATTGGGTTTTAAAAGGGGTGAATATATACAGCTCGTGAAATAAAAAAACGGTGATAATGTTTTATGACTAAAAGGTCAGTCTTGTTCGTTTAGAAAATGCCAGCGGACTATCATTTATCACAGTGGAGAGGGAAGCATTAGCAAGGAGCAGCAGGGATAATAATTCACCGCCGGGTTCTCATCACTTAATGGGGAAGTTCGATGACGGGAAAGCTGGGCGTGTTGTTGTGTTGTTTTGTTGTTTGTTGCTCAGCCGTCAGCCGTATAAACTGGTGGTACTGGGCAGCTCCCGGCGAGGAAAGTGCCCGTCTGGATGAGTGTCAAGCAGAGCGGCTCAGAAAAAGTTTTCGCCAGATAAAAAATGGAGGGTAAAAACGGTGGTTGCCCTCACGCCAGTTTGGGCTGCAGATTCAATTAAAATCCAATTCGGAACAAAAGGCTGGGTCAAACATGAACAGCGCTCCCATTGTGGGGAGGGAAACACGCCCATCTGTCAGCGGCTCCTGTTGGACCGAGCTTTTCCCATTCGAGACGGCGGAGACTGTGAAGGAGGGCAGCCTGCCAGGCCGGCGCAACATAATTGGGCCAAAATTGGGCCGGCCTCGTTCAAGCCTGTTGAGGAGCAGATAGAAGCTAAAGCTATTACCGAGGCAAATTCAATCTGGGCCGCGTGATGGTTTACGGCGGCCGGCTTGGTGTTCAGAGCTGATCAGCTTCCTGGAGCCGTGCACGAGATTCATTTCCAGCACATCTGCGGAAAACACAGTTCACTTTCAACACAACATGCAGTGTGTTAATAGAGACATAATGGGTCAATTTGGGCTGCAACGACAGGAAAAATCCACCCAAAAACGATAAACGCTGTCAAAGTTGAGACAGTTAAAACATCTACTGGTGATTCATCTTCAATTTCGGAGTCGATGCAGCAGTTCAAGGCGGACTGCTGGCCAGTTCTACATGAAGCGACGTCACGTCCGCACGTTTCCTGCAGCTCTACTGGAGTTTGACGCCAGAAAATGTTCCAGGCTCTAAAACATCGATGGTAGACGTCAGGTTTTGGTGTCAGCTCCTCACAATCTTTCTAGAGCTGCCATTTTGCACCAATAAACAATAAAGCAGCGAGACATCCATCATAGAGGAGGACTGAGACCAATTTCTACACCCCAACAGCAGCAGATGGACCTCAAAAGACCAGAATGCACTGCAGCAGCACGATACGCTGTGTTTTGAGTAACTTTATCTCATCTGGACCAACTTCATCGCTTTTCCTTCCCGCACTTTATCCTGATCGGCTTCCTCAGATTCACCTGTTGAATGCAACAAGTTCAGGTATGTTCTCCGAGGGTTGCTGAAAGGCATTCTGGGAGACGTAGACGTAAGCGAGGCAGGTAGAGGGAAACTGGGTTCACCAAAAAAAAAAAAATCAATTTCAACACTTGATCACAGTCACTGTAATGTATAAAACATCAGCGACCTTGGGTGTCAGAAAGGTGGTTTATGAATAAAATGCGTTATTATTATTATTATTATTATTATTATTAGATGGGATGTGACAGAGTCTGATGAGGGGTTTTGTCTTTAATATGTGTTGAGTTTGAGTTTAAAGGGAAGCACAAATGTGTGTTGTTCCACACAATATATATATGTATATATATATATATATATATATATATATATATATATATATATATATTTTTTTTTTTTTTTTTTTTTTTTTTTTCTGCTGCTGCTTAAGTCCCCAGTAAACCAGAACATAACCACATGTTGGTTTGAATAAAGCAATCCATACTCTGTCGCTAAACATTTTCTTTTCTTTTCTATTTCCATCCCAAACCACACACACACACACACACACACACAGTGAAACCTGAGAGCTCAGCTGGTTTCGGCCTATCGGATGAAATTCAGCTGCGGGTTAGGGTTAGACCTGATGTTGATTTGAAGCTGGCCAAGTTGGGTTAGGCCAAAAAGTTTTCTGCCTGAGTTTGTACTAAAAGCGTAAAATAGGTTGGCAAACATGTTGGGAAAAAAAAATGTTGTCAGAACTATCAGTTCAAAGGAACCTGGTGGAAAATAAGCTGTTTGATGTTTTGCTGATAACCAAAAATGGACTTGAGCAGCTTAACTCATCTGAACAGGATGCAGGAAAAAAAAAAAAAAAAAAAAACATGCTGCCAAACTCTTCCTGTCTCTCTCTCTTTTTTCTTTTCTTTTCTTTTTTTTTTTTTGTATCTTAAAAAGCCGAGCCGCTGACAGGAGCGGCTCACAATAATGCCACCAACGCGACACAGAACTACAACTTGTACCTTCAAGTCGCCGGCTCTTCCTCTCCCATTATCGTCTCCTCGTCTCGGTGACCTCGGTACGAGCGAGCCGAGTGTGAACATTTTCCCCGTGCAAGCTGTGAGTGTTTGCAGAGGGCAACAGCTGTGTCGCTCCTGTTTTGCCGAATAACTCCCGGCCTAAATGCATTCAAATGTATTCACCCGCTGCTGTTTAATTGCTTCCCCACCCCCCCCCGACAACTTCCTCCAATGCCGCCCAAGTGATTATATGCAAATTTCCTGCAAGGCAAGCTGTGAAAACAGGCAAAGTTATAGCGGCGCCCAGCTGAAGGACACCTAAAACTGTCACTGTCTCCGCCAAATAGTCTTATTTAATTAAAGTTTTGGCTAACATTCAAACCGTTCATGGGGAGAAAAAAAAAAAAAAAAAAGGAGATGACTTTGGCTTATCGGTTGTCTCATCGCCACTTTCAGCGCCCGTCCCGAGTTATCCATCATCTGACCGGGCTCCGTTCAGGCTGTGTGTCCTGCCACAGAGCCGGCATTCGCATGATAATGGCCACATGTTTACATCTGCAGAGGCGATGAAGTTAAACTTGTGACTTTGGTTATTGATTCAACTTTCCCCGGGCCTCCAGTCCAATTAGGGGACTCGGTGGTAAAGACATGACAAACGACTGGCTGAACGCCGGCCTGCCCGCGCCCATAAATCCTGCTGCCACCGCTGCTAACGCTCCCACAGCCAAATATCAGCGCCGGCCATGTAATAGGTCCCGGATCATCAAACAGATGGCCACCGCTAAGATAAATTAGCGCTGAAAAGCCGTGGAGTCATGATAGGAGAGGGGAAAGCCTGTCGCGTCGCATAGAAATCGCCCCGTAAACAGAAGTGGAAACAAACAAGGACGTCCTCGAGCAGAGGCACCGTCACCTCGCTGGTGTTACAGACGACCTAAAAGTTAAAAAAAAAAGTGAAAAAGTATGTGATTTAACATGTGGCGGCAGTCAAAGTTATTGAGTTCGTTTTTAGAGAAAAGAGCATGTTCCATTTGATTCTAAAAAACAACGAGAGCACAGAGTTCAAACCGGATTCTTTGAGGTGCAAAAATGAGAAATGAGAAAGTAAACGTGGCAAATAAAGTGACGGCAGAGTCCTCGTCTCTCCTCTGGGAATACAATACAATACAATACAATACAACTTTATTTGTATAGCACATTTAAAAGAACCACAGGGGTAGCCAAAGTGCTGCACAGTAAGACATACACTACTCACAAAAAGTTAGGGATATTCGGCTTTCGGGTGAAATTTCAGGATGAACCTAAAATGCATTATAACCTTTACAGGTGAACTTAATGTGACCTTCTGTAAACTTTTGAATGCACATGTCCAACTGTTCAATGTTTCAGTACTTTTTGCACAAGTTGCTGTTCTCTAACAAGGAGCTTAACGGCAAAATTCACATCAGGTGTTTGATGCTCCAGCTCATCGAGGTCGTATCATTAGGGAACGGCTGCTGGAGACTGGGGTACCTCAGATGGAGTGGCCTGCACTTTCTCCAGACCTGAATCCCATAGAAAACCTATGGGATCAGCTGAGTCGCCGTGTAGAGGCTCGGAGCTCTGTACCCCAGAACCTCAATGTCCTGAGGGCCGCCCTTCAAGAAGAGTGGGATGCCATGCCTCAGCAGACAATAAGTCGACTTGTGAACAGCAGGAGACGTCGCTGTCAAGCTGTAATTGATGCTCAAGGGCACATGACAAGTTATTGACACTGACATTTTTTGTTGTGGTATACCCACCACTGTTGTTGGCTTTTGTTTCAAGAAATTGTTTGAGATGAGGAAATCACCAGTGTATGCTTCTACTTAAATGCCCTACTTTCATGATATAATATCACTGTAGCGTGAACTTTTTACATTTTCCATAAATTTCACCCAAAAGCCAAATATCCCTAACTTTTTGTGAGTAGTGTATAAATGGAAACACAGTTTGTCCCTTCCTGATGCTGAGTCTGTCAGACTTTAAGGCTGCAAACCGGTCAGAAACCAAACGGTCACGGCAATATCAAAATGTAAAACACATGCCGGGAACCTGCTATTGCTCTCAAATTGATTGGCAGCTCTCTTATTGCGATGGCGAACACCAGACAACACCTAAACATGAATTTTTAATGCTGTCTGATGCTGTAAGAGGTTTGTTTCCTTGATGTGGCTTGAGGCCTTACAGTAATATCGTACATCGATCAGCTGGGAAAGAGACAAAATGCCTCTTTTACAACTTTTTCCATCAGTAACTGTTCTTTTAGATTAGTCCTTCCATATAATTTCTTCTCCATCTTAAAACAATACAGCAATAAATAGAATCAACTCTTTAATAATGCATGTAAACACACTTAAAAACTGCACAAAACAGATTTGTCCTTGAAGGTGTGCAACACTTAAACGCACACTGAGCAGACGTGCTTTGTTCAAACCCACAGAAACTTTATTTGAAATTCTAGTGGAGATCCAAAGGTTTCCAAAGATCCCAAACATGTCCTGGGAAAATGTGTCTAAAATGATGCACAAGACATGCAGATATTTTCTATTTGATGTGATTCTGCAGCCATGAAACAACAGCATCTTGGACTTTATTTCAGTCAATGCAGCTGACAGACAGAAACAAAAAATATATGTAACACTCTCTCCATCCTAGTTCATCAGTTCAATTTATGAACATGTCAGGAAAAAAAAAGACTTTCATGATTGATGATTAATGCAACAGGAATTAACTGTCCGACTGGAGCCATATCAAGCCGGTGTTATGCAAGAGGAGCCACACTGAAATAACTTTTTAACCACACACAGAAATGTGAGGTGTTCCGCCTGGGTTATTATAGACACCCGCCGCAGCCGCTGACCCATTTAACCGGGTCAAGAATAGAAATGCAAGATGCACACTCACAGCTCGCCGGTTCATATACGTGACCGGCGAAGACACAAAAACACAAATGTAAAGCCGCCGACCGACTGCAAGGACACAAATGACGGCGGCGTGCAGAGACGGAGGCGTGAGGCCGGCGTGACTGGATTTATGACGAGGACGAGGACGGGCTCGGCGTGAAAGCGGAACCTTTTCTCCCGTGCGGCTCGAGGAGGGGGGGCGGCCATTCGCTCAATAATTCACCTGGTCTGTCTCACCGCTCATTAGTTCTGATGAAAAATCCATGGGAAAAAGTCCAATCTGGGTTCTTATATAATGTATTAAAGATGCTGGACAGGCAATTTGAGACTACACTGCAAAAAAAAAAAAAAAAAATCTCCATCTTAAACAACTCATTAAGTCTCATCTACAGCGTTCAAACCATCAAACCAATTTGTTCTGGGATTTTCCTCGGAACAAGCATAAATAATCAACTTGTTTTACTAAATTTTCTTGAACCTCCTGGGCTGATCTGCCTTATTCTGTCTTGTTTCGACAAATTTATGCCTGTTCATTTACAAAAAAAAAAAAAAAAACAAGATCTCAACGCTGAATGTGAGACAACGTTGTTAACATGGAAATTGATAAGATGATGATTTTTGTTTTTTTTTTGGCGGTGTAAGCTTCGTCTGAACTCGCCGGGGTCATTTCTGCCGGATTTTCACATTGGTTTGACATTTTGTCCTACTGCCTATGCAGCATGAGAATAAAAAAAAAAAGAAAGAAAATGACCAAAAATACAATCTGTATGGGGAAGACAAAGAAACCCAAGGGGCTTCTAAAAATGTCCCGGCCCAAAAGAAAGCGAAAAAAGAAGTGACAGTGACAGAGATGCAGGTGAAGCGGGCAGCACAAAGCAAATCACACGTCCTGTAATTCTCCTCATAGGCCTGCGGTAATACATAATGCATACTGCCGATATTCAAACTGCAAACCTTGTTTCCTCCATTCATTATCTACTTTACCGGCTCCTCACATTTGACAAAACTCATTAAATCTGCGATGCATAATTCAAAATCTGTCGGACAAATCTGCTTTATTTGCTGCAGCCCGCGCCGTCCTCTCAGTTCAGGTGTTTTGCCGAGCCATTTGGCGTGGAGGTGAAACAACAACCTATAGAGCGCGATTCTGGAAAACAACAGCTTTTAGGCAAACACAACAAAGGGTAAATAATTCATATATGTAGATAGCTTTGTGAGCCGGGGCTGTGAAGTCACCCTTTCATTGTTTTATCCATGAAATATTCCTGAACACGGGGAAGGTGCATAAAAGCGGAGCCGGGGATTGAGCCGCGGGTCTGAGTCGACCCTTACATCCATGCGGACATGAGTGCCCTCTTCAATAATGCATCGGCTCTCTGCTCATACATGTAAGGTGAGGCCGAGAGCAGCCCTCTGTCTCCCAGCTGCAGCGAGACCGAGGGACGTGACGCACAGAGACTCTCTAAATCACTGTTCCCCGGCTCAGAGGAATGTGGAAGAGTGCAACTTTTGGTTAAAAATTAACAGCAGAGTCATTCCTGACCCATTTTAACGTGTCTGGATTGTGCAGGAGCTTCTGGATCTGAAGCCCAACTTTAATGTGGGGCAGACGCCGAGCAGAGCTGCACTGCAAAAAGTCAAACTCTTACCAAGATCATTTGTCTTATTTAAAGTCAAAATGTCTTATTTCTAGTCAAAATATCTCATTACACTTAAAATAAGACATGATCAGCTCAGAAATGACTTATTACAGAAACAAATTTTGCCAATGGAACAAGCAAATTTTCACTTGTGTCACAAGTAAAAATTTGCTTGTTCCATTGGCAAAATTTGTTTCTTGTTTCAAGCTAATTTTAACTTGTTTCAAGTAAATTTTCACTTGAAACAAGTGAAAATTGTCTAAAGACAAGTAATGTCTGAGCTGATCATGTCTTATTTTAAGTGTAATGAGATATTTTGACTAGAAATAAGACATTTTGACTTGAAATAAGACAAATAATCTTGGTAAGAGTTTGACTTTTTGCAGTGTGGAGCCCCAAACTGCTCCGAGAAATGCAGGCAGTCTTCAATGTTCAGTTTCATGCAGGTCTGCGTGCAACTCCAAACCCGGACCGGTCAGACAAAAGCGAAAGGTGAAAGGTCGCAGGATGTCCTGTTGGCGGGATCACTGGCTGTCACTCACACCGACATGCATGCCGGGCAGTAACAGGCATCATGTTGCACGTTCCCGGCATGAGGTCATCTCCATCCCCCTGCTGCCCCCCGGCTAATTTAGCTGCGTCTCACACTGTTACCAGGTAACCAAGCTCACCCGGTTAGCGGTGCAGTAAGTGGACTGGCTCAAACTCAAACGCACGTCTGAGTCCGGCTTCACTAAGATCACTGAGACTGTCTCCTTTTGTCTGATAATGCCATTATAATATTAATAATTTAGTTTTTTTGGCTGCTGGTCAGACTAAGGAAGCCATTTGAAGACATCACTTTGGGCTCTGATCACTTCCCGTCATTATGTTTTCACGCTTCATTCACTAAATAATTAATCAATGAATAAGAAAAAGTAATTGGTAGATTAATCAACAGTGACAATGATTTTAAGTTGAAGCCCTGAAGCGTGATTTAAAACCTTTCTTAAAGTCTGATATTCACTTTAACACACATTTAATCCCCCAACCAACACTTGATTTGCTAGAATTTCATTTTTTTTTCAAACAGGTTCACCACTTATTCCTTCATGCTCATCCACCAAAACACAGCAGAGCAAACCAAGATATTTATATAAAAACAAACTTGTATAAGGCTGAATCAACTGGAATTACCCAGTTCTACTTCTTCTATTTATTCCAAACAAAGCAGAAATTTAAAAAATATCTCCTTCTGTGCAACTGGAAAGAGCAAACAAACACGTTATTATGATCCCACCTGTGTTCTGGGCAAAACACGCCTACTAGTACCGTGATTCCTCATGAAATCTGTTGCCCATTCGCTAAAACAGGCTTGACATATCACTGCAAAAACTCAAAATCTTACCAAGAATATTTGTCTTATTTCAAGTCAAAATGTCTTATTTCTAGTCAAAATATCTCATTACACTTAAAATAAGACATGATCACCTCGGAAGTAACTTGTTTTTAGACAACTGTCTCTTGTTTCAAGTGAAAATTCACTTGTTTCAAGTGAAAATTTGCTTGTTTCATTGGCACAATTTGCCAGTGGAAAAAGTGAAAATTCACTTTAAGTAAGTGAAAATTAGCTAGAAACAAGAAACAAATTTTGCCAATGAAACAAGCAAATTTTCACTTGTTTCAAGCAAATTTTCACTTGAAACAAGAGACAATTGTCTAAAAACAAGTTACTTCTGAGGTGATCATGTCTTATTTTAAGTGTAATGAGATATTTTGACTAGAAATAAGACATTTTTGACTTGAAATAAGACAAATAATCTTGGTAAGATTTTGATTTTGAGTTTTTGCAGTGTACTGTAAGCCCTCAGCCAAACACAAACCCGACCTTAACTCTGTGGGCGTGTCTTGCCCAGAACTCCAGTGGGTTTCATAACAACGTCTACCAAAACACCAAGTCAGTTAAAAAGTTATATGACCTGGATATCAGCTGAGTCACTGTTTTTTCCTCATCAATCAGCAATAAGAAGCAGAAAAACAAACTCTTTCTTTATGAAAATGCTGCACATCGTCGCTTCGGGGCAACACTCGAATAATCTGGCCGGCTGATGCAAAAGCAAAACTTTATTCTCTACATGTTGTGCGAGTGTGGTTTTAGTCTTTAGAGCTCAGTCTGCAGTATAAAGTCAGATCTGTCCAACATCTGCATGTGAGCCGAGGAGCAGGACGCAGCATCGGCTACATCGAATGCTCATAAAACAAGCAGGGGAAGTTTGCACATCACTTTTTATAGGTCTAAATGGACTGGAGAGATCAGACACACACTCCTTCTCGCTCACACACACACACACACACATGCACACACACACACACACACACACACACACACACGCAGTGGAGGATGTATGGATTACCAGCTCTGACAGCTTTAGCAGCCAGAGGGAACCTGACACAGGAAACAAGGTCTGCTGTCTATGTGAGAAGAGCAGCAGCTGGAGAGAGAGAGAGAGTGTGTGTGTGTGTGTGTGTGTGTGTGTGTGTGTGTGTGTGTGTGCGTGCGTGCGTGCGTGCGTGTCAGCTCCATCATCTAGTACCACGCTCTACCCTCTGAACAGTCGAACAAAAATAACATATGCCATTTGGTGGACGTGTGTGTGTGTGTATGTGTGTGTGTGTGTGTGTGTGTGTGTGCTAAAACAGCAAATGGCAGAGTGAGAGAGGGTGACTAGAGTATGGAGTAAACCGGGGGTGGCAAACAGACTACTGTGCAGCTGAGACTATGTGCACACACACACTCACACACACACACACACACACACACACACACACACACACACTCCCTGTGGGTCAATACACTCATACGGAGATGAAAACACACTTCAGACGGACTTTGTGTCTCTCACTCAGTCTCGCTCACTCTTTCAACTCGTCTTAGCTTCTGTGTAGCCTTCTTTTTTTCTCCCTGTCAGCTCTCTCTCTCTCTCTCTCTCTCTCTCTCTCACACACACACACACACACACACACACACATAAATAGAAGCCCCACTCTCTCTCTCTATAGAAGTGCAGCTCGATTTGTGCTTCACTGGAACAACGTCAGGCCAGAGGTCGTGCTGTTAAAGTGAATATGAGCACGGCTGTGATGGTGCTGATATTCACTTTGACTTTCGCCAACACATCCTAACGTTTACATGCACACCGTATTCCTGTATTATTCGGAATATCCTCAATATTCCGGTTGCACACATGTCATGTAAACACACCAAACCAGATTAAGGTCATATTCCGGTTGGAGGATATTCCCAATCAGACCACTAGCATGTGCCTGTTCTAACCAGAATATTGTGCCATGTAAACGCCTTAATCTGAAAATGCCCCGAACCGGAATATTCAGTCACGTCTGCACATGCTCGATTCGCAAGGGATCCTGAGGCGTCTTTGTTGCTATGGTTACTGCAAGCGGGGAGAACGACACGGCGAACAGCAGCAAGAGCCAGGAGGCTGCAGTCTGCCTTCAGCTGATCAGAGACTGAAAATATCATGGAGGATATCGACGGGAGAAAACACAGAAATAAAGACATTTTCTTCTTCGTCTTCTGTATTTCCGGCAGACCAGACGCCCATACACGTGCTGCTGCCCCCCGCAGGTTGAGTGTTGCATTACATAAGAGCGTGGAATACGCCGAAACACGGGAACATGCCGAGTAACATGTAAACTGAATATTCCAGCTGCTGCAGCGCGTATAAACACCTTATTCTGAACATTACCTTAAACAGATTATTGAACCGAATCGGAATATGGTGTGCATGTAAACACAGTCACTGTCGCTGAACCCGATCTGTTCCTCACTTCTGCAAAAGTAACGCAGTGCAAAGGAAATTTGATTTTCCAAAACCCTCAATAAAACAGTGAAAAAACGCAGAAAGAGTTATTGCCATTAGCTTGATAATGGAACAAAAACAAGAGTAGCTTTACCCCACAAAGCTAAGCGTGCCTCACAAGCTTTGGGTTTTCACTGTTTTACTGACACAACCATCAAACACTGGACTAAATGACTTTATTTTTGAAATTTCTGGGGCAATTTTTGCACAAGAACACCAACGTTAGAGATCAGCCAGGAGGTTCCGAAGTTTGTTATTTAATGCAATTAACAGTTATTAGTGAACACTAGCAAAGCGACATAACAGCAAAACACCAGAGCGCTGATTCACTGTATATCAGCACTCTGAACCACCTGCTGCATGAAAAGGAATATTAAATTTCACTAAAGAGAATCGAGAAACTCCGGCTTTGTTTTTGCAACACGAGCGTTTAAAGGAGCTAAAGGAGGCTGTTCATTAATTATAATCAATTAATAATAATCAAGTCATTAATAACCAATAGCCGCCTTCTTTATTGGTGTAAAGTCAGTCCTCTTGCTTTCGATAGCATGCCAGAGCCAGTAATCTACAGGGGACACACAGATGATAATCTATGCAAGATTATATCACTATACACATATTCATACATATTCATACGAATGCATTTTTACTCTCTGAACCAGCCAAAAATCAGGCCTGAGGGGGGAGAAACATGTGGGGCAGCAGCAGAGAGAGAGAGAGAGAGAGAGAGAGAGAGAGAGAGCACAACTCTTTACAGGGAAGCTGTAAGAGGATTAACTACATATGCTCAGCATTACCGTGCATTTCACTTTTCAACCCACAAAACAACCTGCACTGAGGCTGTGTGTGTGTGTGTGTGTGTGTGAGAGAGAGAGAGTGTAGGAGAGAGACTTAGCCATTCGCAGGAGTCCACACACACACACACACACACACACACACACACACACACACACACACACACACACACTCCGTCAGCTGTGCTCCTCACCCTGAAGCCCAGGTCTCATCGTGGTGTTCCTCCTCTCGAGGTGCTATTAGTGCTCTTGATGAGGATAAGTGGAGCACGGCTTCTGTTTAATAAGCTAAATGGGCCAAAGTAAGCGTGTGCACGTGTGTGTATGTGTTTGTGTGCGTGTAAGTGTGTGCACGTGTGTGTGTGTGTGTTTAATCAAATTTTTACTCCCCCCCTCTTACTTGTGCTGTAATTGGGTTTTTGTGCTCGGCAGCTCAAACCCTCGCAGGATCTTCCTTTTGGGGAGTTTTTTGGAGAGTCAGAGCACGTTGCATAGCACCCCCCACACACACTCACACACACCTACCCCAGCACACACACACACACACACACACACACACACACTCACACACTCACACACACACCACCCACCGCTGCCAAATCCCCCTTCACACCCTGGACAAGATATTTTTTCAATTTCTACACAGTCAGACGTGATGTTACAAGCATCAAGCTGTGTAGTGGTGTTAATTGGATTGCTGTGCAGCACTGCTGTGTGTGTGTGTGTGTGTGTGTGTGTGTGTGTGTGTGTGTGTGTGTGTGTGTGGTGTGTTGACAGCTTTGACCCCTCAGGGTGACCTGCAGTCCAGGTAGGCTGGTGTGTCTGCACATTTATAGTGTTTCCCTGGGGGGGCAAAGCCAAGAAAACCCATTCCTGGAATCACACGCACACACACACACACACACACACACACACACACACACACACACACACACACACACACCCATACAAACACAATGCTGGAATGTTGTACAGTAGACTCGCATTCAGATTCCCTTGGTAGAGGAGGTGAGGATAAACACCATCCACTCTTCCACTGATATTCCCTTAGCGGAGGGAATGAAAACACACACACACACACACACACACACAGAAAGCTCACAAACTGACACACTGATACAGAGAAACAGCGAGGAACTATGGTCTGCTCTGCTGCTAAAACAATTACATTTAATTAATTAAGTCCAATTACAGAAAACTGATTGATTAAAGTTTTGATAAAGTATTGATCGCTGATTCCAGCCTCACTAAAATCACTAAGATGCTCAGATTGTCTTCCTTTTCTCTGTTTATATCTTTATAAAATTAATCATTTGGGTTGTCTGGCAGACTAAGGAGGACATGTGAGGACATCGCTCCGGGCTGTGATCACTTCCAATCAACTCAAAATGCAACTCAACTTTCAAACGTTCACTTGAGGTGTTCAGCTTTATTTGATTAAAAAAAAAAAGAAAGAAATATGATACAGTGATTTGTGATGGAAAGGCATTTGCCAAATAAACCAGGACACGTGCAAAGGATTTAATCCCGACCGGCGACTGATAAACTCTGTCCATCTTTATAAAACTTGGCACAGACACGTGGCTAGCAGACACACTGGTTGCCCATAGCAACAGTCACATGATGATGATGATGATGTAGCAGGATATGTTGTCATTTAGCATCGACGGGAGAATATATTTTATTTGCTTAAACAGATGTTGTGGAAATGCACCTTCATGAAGAACAAGAAGATGAAATGGGCTTTTACTTTCTTGATTTGATGTATTTCTTGGATCTCAGTTTGGGAGGGAAACACTTTTATTTTGAAGGGATGAGGTGGATGAGAGAGGATGTCTTTAGTGTATATATTTCGCATTTTTAGTCTCTATTGTATATACTTTTAATTTTATTTTTTTATTTTATTTAATTTTTTTTTTTTGTTTTTGTTTTTATTGATGATGCTGCTGTAACGTGTGAATTTCCCAGTCTGGAATCAATAAAGTATATCTATCTATCTATCTATCTATCTATGTTCAAAGATTTGTGAAAGTTTTATTGGTTTAAATGTGCATTTACAGCCACCAGTGCAGGATGATGTCACTGTTTAAGACGCTCTCTATTACAGGAGGTAGAGGCCATGTGAGGTCATTTCATGTTAATTATTCACTTGTAATTAAGTCCAGTGTTTTATGGAAACCCAGCTAATTACAACGGGATCAAACCATTAATTCATGCTGCAGCGTTCACAGTCTCTCTCTGAAACCCTGCTGAAGGTCTCGTCCTGCTCCTGACCCGCGGGCCGGTCCGCCGCAGACACGAGCTGTCCCTCCAAATGCTAGAATAACTCAAGTGGACGCAAACACGGTAACTGGAGCGAGATAATGTGCTCTCTATAAATATAACTGCAAAGTTTAAAGTAATTTTCCGGTATTGCTCCCCAACCAAATTTAACCAAATGAGGCCCGAGGAAGTCGGCGCATCCGAGCGGCCCCAGTCCGTTTCTGCACAGTGATCTTTTGAAAAGCTATAAAACTTTGATTCATTACAAACAGCGGAGCGCCACACCTGGTTATGACTGATGATGATAGACATCAAGGACACACCTGGACTTCTGAAGGTAGGGCCGCGGTGCTGACGGTCATGAAAAGCAAAGCTGTGTAACTGTAATCGTTTTAAACTGAGTCATCTCAGTCTAAGCATTTACTGATCAAACGAATGACACATTTAAAGCAGGAAGCAAAAACCTGAGTCTCAGAATTGTTTCCCGTCTTTAACACGTCGGTGTATTCTCCCTGCAACACTGAATGCACCAAAAATAGACTTTATGGGTACTTCAAAGACACCCTGTATAGCCAGAAATATTGGTTACCTGTAAATTCAGTCGCCCACCAATCAGTTTGCAAATATCAGGTGTTCCAAAGTTTGGGTATTCTGTGTTATACTAATATTAATACCAGTTTAATACCATTCAATAGTTCTTCCTCACTTGGTTAACTCTTCAAATTGTTTTCCCTGCTTTAACACAGTCTTATCTGTATTATCAGAAGTATCAGTCACCTCTAAAGCCGCCTCTTCACTGTCCATGAGTACACACACAAACGTCGCGATGTGCCCCCTGGTGTCAGTCGTGTGAAATGCAAACTCGTACATGCAAAGCTGATTTACGCAATTTTAATCACCGTTTAGGGCTGCACAGTTCATCAAAATCATATCTAAATTGCAAGATGGATAAGTGCAATAACCAATCGCAGCAGCTGCACTTTTTTTTTTGATAAAGGTTAGATGTAACAGTATAGCATTATAAATGAAATATTATGGAGCTGCAGAGACCTGCGGCCTACAAATCATATTCTCCAGATGTAAAAAAAAAAATGAATGAATGAATGAATAAATAAATAAATAAAGATGGCTTAGAGTAGACCCCAGAAAAAAAATTATATCATCTTTATTTTACACTTTTTTCCAGTTAAAATGCTAATTAGTTAACGCAACTTCTGATGTTAAAGAAATTTTAAGCCCTTTAGGTGGACTCCACGCCTCGTTTTAGACGACGGGTGTGAAAAAAAGTTCTTCCGTTCTCTGTTGCAAGTCTGTTGGTGGAGGTAAAAAGTTAAATCAAGAACCTGCGCCTAACGCTGCATTAACACTGCAGGTATAAAGGAGGGTAATATTTCCTCCTTAAACCTTTTCTGTTGATTGTAGGGTATGATGCCTGAAAAGAAGGGGAGCTGATTTCTCCATGTAGTTCATCTTGGGGATGGAATTATGATGCAAAAATGATCACTCCTACTAAAATCTTACACATTATTTCAATACATAACACCAGCTGTACAGTGGTGCAGTGAATAATCTGGAAAAGAAAGCTGTTTAATTTCAGGCATTTTTAACTCAGTCAGTTAACATTAATCTAACCTTTTTTTTTGTAAAACAAATTGCACTTCAACCATCAGTAAAAGGCACAGAGGACACTGTCCTGCACGGCCTTTTATGTTGATTTAATGTATGTAGAAATAAAATGTATAGTTTGAAAGGCCATGTATTATACACTATATTACCAAAAGTATTCGCTCACCCATTCAAATGATCAGAATCAGGTGTCCTAATCACTTGGCCTGGCCACAGGTGTATAAAATCAAGCACTCAGGCATGCAGACTGTGAAACAAGACATTTGTGAAAGAATGGGCCGCTCTCAGGAGCTCAGTGAATTCCAGCGTGGAACTGTCATAGGATGCCACCTGTGCAACAAATCCAGTCGTGAAATTTCCTCGCTCCTAAATATTCCACAGTCAACTGTCAGCTCTATTATAACAAAATGGAAGCGTTTGGGAACAACAGCAACTCAGCCATGAAGTGGTAGGCCACGTAAAGTGACGGAGAGGGGTCAGCGGATGCTGAAGCGCATAGTGCAAAGAGGTCGCCGACTTTCTGCACAGTCAATTGCTACAGAGCTACAAACTTCATGTGACCTTCAGATTAGCCCAAGTACAGTACGCAGAGAGCTTCATGGAATGGGTTTCCATGGCCGAGCAGCTGCAGCCAAGCCACACATCACCAAGTGCAATGCAAAGCGTCGGATGCAATGGTGTAAAGCACGCCGCCACTGGCCTCTAGAGCAGTGGAGACGCGTTCTCTGGAGTGATGAATCACGCTTTTCCATCTGGCAATCTGATGGACGAGTCTGGGTTTGGAGGTTGCCAGGAGAACGGTACATTTCAGACTGCATTGTGCCGACTGTGAAATTTGGTGGAGGAGGAATTATGGTGTGGGGTTGTTTATCAGGAGCTGGGCTTGGCCCCTTAGTTCCAGTGAAAGGAACTTTGAATGCTTCAGGATACCAAAACATTTTGGACAATTCCATGCTCCCAACCTTGTGGGAACAGTTTGGAGCGGGCCCCTTCCTCTTCCAACATGACTGTGCACCAGTGCACAAAGCAAGGTCCATAAAGACATGGATGACAGAGTCTGGTGTGGATGAACTTGACTGGCCTGCACAGAGTCCTGACCTGAACCCGATAGAACACCTTTGGGATGAATTAGAGCGGAGAC
Organism: Myripristis murdjan; assembly: GCF_902150065.1. Lineage (NCBI taxonomy): Eukaryota > Metazoa > Chordata > Actinopteri > Holocentriformes > Holocentridae > Myripristis > Myripristis murdjan. Next base: position 33,645,704 of record NC_043988.1, read on the forward strand.
TGAGAGCCAGGCCTTCTCGACCAACATCAGTGTGTGACCTCACCAATGCGCTTTTGGAAGAATGGTCAAAAATTCCTATAAACACTCTCCTCAACCTTGTGGACAGTCTTCCCAGAAGAGTTGAAGCTGTAATAGCTGCAAAAGGTGGACCGACATCATATTGAACTCTATGGGTTAGGAATGGGATGGCACTTCAGTTCATAGTATGAGTAAAGGCAGGTGAGCGAATACTTTTGGTAATATAGTGTATCAGTATATATCAGTCACCTCTAAATGCACTCACATACTGATTCGCACAGCTGCACACCTAGAGCCACCTAAGATTTTTTTTCTTTTGAACCACCGTGGAGAAAAAATTGACGTGTCAGAGAAAAGATCCATTTTGATGTTATATTACAGACGGAGCGGTTCCCCCCCGTTCCGTTCCGTTGTAATGATGCAATTTTCCCCTTCAGGTCGATAAAGTTCATCTGATCTCATCTCGTCTCCTCTTGTCTAATCTCATCTCGCCTCATTTGATCTGATGCGAGGAGGAAAAGATTCATCTCCGGGATCTGAGGGGGAGACAGAAAAACACCCGAGGGTTCCTCGCCGCACCGGCTGTTCCTCACAGGTTCTGCGAAGAACCACGGCGAGCGCTCGATGGCTGTGGATGTGCCGCTGTGTCAGAGTTCCCTCGGTTTCTTTGGAGGAAGCTGCCGGGGTTCCCGCAGGGTTGTGATGGGAAGAAAGCCCACAGGTTCCTCCAAGCCTTTCACTTTTTTAGATTGTACACTCTGCATAATTTAGCGCACAACAGAATTCGACATCACCGAAAGCTGCTCCTTAAAAATCGGAAATTTCCACCTGTCATGTCATGCATATCAAAGCCACATCCTCTCTTGAAAGGGAACGGCGAGGCGATGATGCAACACACATTCGCTTCATCCTTCTAGCTTTCACCCCTAAAACACACACACATACACACACACACACACCTAAAAGCAACACTCTCCCTTTCACTTCAGCAATCACATTCCCTGCACCAGGTCTATTTTCAGGCTTTTCATTTTCCTGGCTCATTATTTATGCATTTTGTTCTTAGAGGGCCAGAATCGTCCCCGTGTTGAGCTTTTATTTAGTTTCTGCGTGCAATCCTCCCGTGTCTCCGTTTGTCATTTCTTTGCCTTTTCTTTAGCTGAGCTGAATTTCTAAAGGACCCTTGGGTTTTGCTCGTTTCGCCGGAACAGTGTGTATTTCTTTCCCTGATGTTTGCAGCTGTGTGCATGTGCAAAGTAGACGGCACTCAGTGAAGTACATACTGTCCCTCCACCAACACCGTGCAACCTGCGGGAAATACCATCTCCACTTCTGATTTCAATAAAATTTATATCAATATGTATCTTTATTTGTCCCCAATGGGGCAATTAGTTCCACAACAAAGGGAGCACACACAACAAAAAAATACAAACACGCTTGACATAGAAAAAAAAAAAGAATAAATAAATGGTCATAACTTTTTACGCAAAAGTTACGAACACCGCCATGAACTGCATTTCCATTAAAAGTTCAGATTAACTGCAAGTGAATAATTAAATGCCACAAGAGAATTAAGGTGCGTTAATAATAAAACCTACGCTCCTGTGGGTGCAGCCGAACGATGGTGTTTCCTACCATCATCCGACCGTTGCTATGGGCAACCTGTTTAGATAGCTGCATCGTGCTGCCATTTCCCATCGCCACTACATTCTTTAGATATCTGTGACACCGTCACCGCCGTCCGCCATGACAGCAGCCCTGTCTGTCTGAGGTCAAAGGTCAAAGAGCAAACGGCCTACGCATATCCTGTTCCTATCACAGATTATCGCACTTCTTCTAATCTAATCCACCTCAAATGAGCAGATAAACTGTGAGTCACGTTTTGGGGGGTTTTATTCGACAAGCACTTTTTATTCGATATGGCATAATGACATATTGACATATGATTACTGCTCAGCGCTGTATTTGTTCAATGGCCTTCAGCATTTGTCTTCTACTACTATAAAACAAGCAGCTACAAACGTATTATTACGATCTTGCTTTTAGTTAACGCAATTTTTAAGCCCTTTAGGTGGACTCCACGCCGTGTTTTAGACGACGGGTGTGAAAAGTTCTTCCGTTCTCTCTTGCAAGTCTGTTGGTGGAGGTAAAACGTTAAATCAAGAACCTGCACCTAACGTTGCATTAACACTGCAGGTATAAAAGAGGGTAATATTTCCTCCTAAAACCTTTTCTGTTGATTGTAGGGTATGATGCCTGAAAAGAAGGGGGCAACCTGATTTCTCCAAGTAGTTCATCTTGGGGATGGAGCAAAATAATACCAATAATAACAGTAATAGTAACACAGCAGTGCTTAAATTCAGTTTAGTAGTGTTTAGGAAAAAAGGGACTTCTGCAGTGATTACATCTTTAGATACATCTACAAGGCGGCTTTTCTACATCCATCATCTTAGTTTCCCGGTGGAATGAATACACAGCCATCTGCATTGAATCCATCTGTCAAAAAAAAGAGACTAGGAGCCATGTGGGTGTATTAGCGTAAGACTGTGTGTTTTACTCCTCTTGGAGACTGAGCAAAAGGTGCAGCAGCAGCTCAGCAAGCGCTTCCTTAAAATAAAAAAAAATAATAAAAATTAAAAAAAAAAAAAAGTGGGACTTCCACATCTGCACGGCTGGAGTTTGAACGCCAGACATCCCTCATGCCGTGCTCATGCCGGTGACGGTGCCAGCCTTTTTTTTTTCTTTTTTTTTAAGTCACTGGAACTGGCTCCAGAAAGTCTTTACGGAGGGAAGTGGGCCAACAAACTGAGCCGTCTTGAATGACTTAGCAGGGAGACGAGAGCCAAGAGGTATTCTGCCGTGTACACTCACTCTCCCCTGAGTGAGCACAGCACCGGGGTAATTATTTGGCGGGAGACATCGTGAAAAAGATCTGACAGCTGCAATTATGATGAAGACGAGGCGTGACTGTGTGCTGGCCCCATTTACCATTATAGGCTGTTATCCTACTGTGGATTTGGTGGGGGTGAGTTTAAATCTAGTCAATTGGTCCTGACCTGTGATTCCCAAAATGGGTAATAGCGGGGAGATATAGTGGCTCGCGCTGGCTTGTGATGTGATGTGCTGTGAACTGAGAAATGAGAGATAAGTTGCAGAAATGATGAACGTTGGGGGTGACGAAATCCGCTGTTGGGAGAATGCTAATTGGGAGACGCGGTACTGTGAAAAACAGCGTGCTGGACCTGACTGTGTGCACAAGTTTCGGCTTTTACAAACATTTCTCGGAGGCAAAGCCGCCCCGGAGGCAGAGATAATCCCACAGGTTGAGTTAATCCTGAGTGGGCGGAGCCAAAGAACCACGGATTGTCTAAGAAATGCAGCTTTCAAATGCGTACTATCACTCCTCATGCATGGCTGTGTCTTCATTGTATTGTCAAGCACCTTGAATTGCAATTGCATGAAAGCTGCCATATAAATACAGTTTGATTTGATTTGATTTGATTTGATTTGATATTGGAAGCTCATAGAACCAAAGTGGGAAGGACGAGCTGACCTGACTGAAATTAAATCCCCTGGTTGGGATGTTGGGTAACTATGGCAACATAAAATCATCAAATTGTGAGAAAGTGACCGGTGTGAGAAACTTATTTTTTCTGTCAACATCACAGCTTGGAGACATAAAGACACAAGAAGGTTCGACTGAAGCCCAGAGAGGGCAAGAAGTAAGAGAGGAGAGAACTAATACTCTCTGTCCTTTAGTACACTGGTCCTGGTATTATCTAGTACTCCTGGTTCTGTACTGGTCCTGGTATTATCTAGTACTCCCGGTTCTGTACTGGTCCTGTTATTATCTAGTACTCCCGGTTCTGTACTGGTCCTGGTATTATCTAGTACTCCTGGTTCTGTACTGGTCCTGGTATTATCTAGTACTAGTAAATGTGTAGTGAAAACTGCCATTTATAATTTTATTTATATTCTGAAACCCAAGTTTGTCATTTCCCTCACTCACACTCACAGAGTTTCAGCTCAGCCAATGAGATTACCTCTGCCTCCAGAGCATCTCCGCCTCCTAGAAAAAATATTTATAGAAGTGACATTCTCACTTGGAACCAGCTTTCCGGAACACAGTATTACACGGAGCCAGGGTTTTAGGGCACAGTGGTTACCATAGTTACATGGAGCCAGGTCTCTAGAACACAGTGTTACTTGGAGTCAGGGTTCTAGAACACAGTGGTTACCATAGTTACATGGAGCCAGCGTTCTAGAACATAGTGGTTACCATAGTTACATGGATCCAGGGTTCAAGAACACAGTGCTACTTGGAACTAGGGTTTTAGAGCCCAGTGGTTATTGTAGTTACAGAGAACCAGGGTTCTAGAACACAGTGGTTACCACAGTTACATGGAACCAGGGTTCTGGAAAACAGTGGTTACCATGGCTATGCAGCACTAGCATTCTAGGAGCCAGTGGAGCAAGCACTTGCACTGTGTTGCTTTTGGAGCTTTTGGTTCTCAGTCTTTTTGGCTCATGATCCCTTAAAACAAACGAAGTCGTAACCCCTCCCTCCCCAGAACTGCAGGGTTAACAGGCGCCTACAGGATGACCACCTGCTTGCTGAATTATCAGAGGAGGTGTGGTGTTTCAAAACGACTCTGTATTTCACAAGAGAACAGAAAAATAGTATAACATGGAAAAATAGTCAAGATAATTTTGCAGATTAAAAATGTTTTTTTTTTTTTTCTTTCGCTTATGTCTGAATTACCTTGCAACCCCCCAAAAATGATCTCACAACCTCCTGGGGGGTCCTGATCCCCAGTTGGAGAACCACTTTAGATTTAGTGGCATGAGTTCATTTTCTACCTTCAGCCATAATGACATTCCCCTTCATTGTGCAGGCTAAGTGCTTTAATGCTTGGCAGTGGGAACTGTTGGTGGAGTCGAGGCTTGTACACACAAGGAACAAAGTCAGATCAAAAATCCACCTGCAGGCTGTCTGCGGGTTTCAAAAAGCCAGATTTAACACTTTATCAGACTGTAATGGTGCTGCTTGGTGCTGAATTTCTAACCACCTCATGAATCAACATGAAAAATATGCAACAAGTGAGCATAGCAAATAAAATGTAGTCTACAAATGGGCGGCGTAGGAACAGGGATGACAGGAAATTAATTGTTAAGGGACACTGAGTCCAAGTGTTTAATCAAGCAGATGTGATGTGATTTTGCAGAACTAACTCTATTTAGTATTCTAAATATTATCATACATGATGCAAATGTAAGATTCAAAGGAAGTGCATTTTGAAACAATTTAGTTTTTAAAAGATCTTATATTTGAAAGCTTAAGACTTTTTCTGACTTTTTAAAGACCAGCAAATAAACTGGCCCGAATATATTTATTGTGCATGGACCTTTGGGAGAGTCAATGTGTGTGTGTGTGTGTGTGTGTGTGTAACCTCCGGCAGCTCTGGCCACAGCAGATAAATCCCTCAACACAGCTCGAGATGACTGACGTGGATTTCCTCCGCCAGGCCCGAAAGGCTATTTTTATAAGTTTTATTTATTATTTTCCCTTCACAGAGTCCAGCGGCCGCCTCAGTCCCATCACTTTCAGCTCGAAAAGGTCGCCGCCTCAAGTCAATACTCCTGCGAGAGCAATCTAAAGTCATCACCTGTCAAGTGTGTGATGTGTCCAATCAGTCAGCGAGGACGATCTGACAGCGCTTCAAGCTGACACTCCAGAACAGCTCAGCCTCGAGGAACCTTCAGGGTTTGTGACCTGAAGGAACCACAGAGGGTTCTCTGAGGAACCCCTCGTGCAAGGAGTTACTTCCTCATGGTGCCGCAACGATCGTCGATGGGTCGATTAAGTGATCGACTGAAAATTAATCAGCTGCACTTTTGATTATCGAATTGTGGCGGTCATTTGTCAAAGAGCAATACCAAAAGTTTGCTGGTTAATGTTAATATTTTCTTACTTTTCTCCATTCATATTATTATTAAATTAAGGGTTTGTTTTTTTGTGGCTGCTGGTCAAAGGACGCATTATTTGGACTTATTTGGACTCTTAGAACTTGTTCTGGGCATTAAACAATTGACAGATGAGATAATTAATTAATCAACTGAAAAAAGAATCAATAGCTTAACTGAAAATGAAAGTAAGAATTAGTTGCAGCCCTACCCACATAAATATAACATGTGGGGGTCTTAAAGAAACTTTTTTTATTATTATTATTATTATTATTATTATTATTTTATTTATTTATTTATTTGGTGGAAAAATCTTAAGGTGTTAACTGGCTTCTGTTTTTTTTATTATTTTTTTTTATTCATTTTAATTGTATTTTATTTTATTTTATCTTATTTTTTTATATATAATTTTTTTTTTTACTAACCCTATCCCTTTTTTTTTTTTTATTTTTTATATGCCTTTTACCTCTCACATGTCCTATATAAATTCTGACACAAAAAATCTTAAGAACAGGGTAAAAAAGTCTTGTTTCAGCAGGGATCCTCACTCTCTCACTTCACAGCAGGATGAGACGCTGAGTCAAATCATTATTCATAAAGGAGAATAAATGATATCTTTTTCTTCATAGTCATGGCACATTTTACCTGATTTACTCCATTTCCAAGTAATTAAGTGAATCTTAGCAGCGGAACAGATGGGTTACCTGCACTCGCTTCCTTACAGCTTTCCAGGATTTTTTTTTTTTTTTTTTTTTTTTAATATTCTGCCTGTAAAGGTCGGTGAATTCTGGGTATTTTTAGCAGTAAGCGGCATTTTATTCCACACCACTGCTCCAATATACAAGAGTGAAACCTGACCCATAACAGGAAGGCTCAAATTAGCAATGCCATTTCAGAGTCGACATCAAATTGTCGAGTGAAGTGGACACTGCAGGTGCCCAGCCGGGCCTCGGGCTGTTCTAAATTCATTCAATTCAAATTTATGCTGTAATATTGTACAACACACACACACACACACACACACGCCTCCGATGCTTCACTCTTGACAACACAGTGTTCACCTCTGTCTGGAACTTCCAGCGAGCGTAACGGTAGAATGAGCTTTAATTTCTGTATCAGACGATTTACATGCAACCGGTGGCAGAGAGCGCAAGGAGTCAGAGACAGTTTGCTGACAACAGATGAAACCAAAAGCCCCTTTCGACTGTTGGTGTACAGCAGCAAAGTGCTCGGTAAGGGAATTAAGAGTCGAGGAGAAAAGGGCGAAAGGATATTTTTCATCTTCAAGCAGGTGGAGCAGGTAGAAGGAGAGGATACAGGCAAAAGGGAGGTGTGTGTGTGTGTGTGTGTGTGTGTGTGTGTGTGATGGGCTAGGTGAAGCAGTTGTTGAACAGAGGAGATGAGATTTCGGGTTACAACGGAGGAAGTGAAGTGACTCCGCTGTCCTGAGACGACTCTGCTGCCATCTCCTTTTTCTTTTCTTATTTTTTCTTTTTCTTTTTTTTGGTTCCTTTATCTTTCCTGTCACTGTGCCATGAAACAGGAAACTTGAAAAAAAAGAAAAAAGAAAGAAAAACCTTTAGCCTACAGCTCCCTTCGGGTATTTTTTTCTCCCTCACCTGCACAAATTAACGACGTGCATCTCCTCTCTCTCTCTGGGTTGCACATTTTACGCCTTCGCCTTTAAAGCAGCGCCCCGGACAAACTCAAAGTAAAAAAAAATTTCGTGCTGCAGGGCGCTGCTGGCCGGCCGGAGCAGGTGTTGGTGTGAAAGTATAACAGCCCCGTCCATATTTAGTAAAGCTGTGTGATGACTCCACATGCTGTCCTCTCTGCCTCCAACCCAGATTATTTCGGTGGCGAAAGGCTGTTCCAGGCACCGGCAGGAAACAGCTGCAGCCGGGCGCCGCGCGGAAAATGCGACAGCTATTTTAACTTTCGCTTTGTAACTGTATATTCGGGCGGGATGGAGTCACCCGGCCTCGAGGTGGACGAATCTGAGCCGATATGAAAAAAAATACACGGATAACAGTCTCTGCGGCGGCTGAGGATGCTCACACGCTCGCTCACAAGTGGGTTACAGGAGCAATAATCAGAGGAGGAACTCGCTGCCATCGCCGGGCAGGCAGCCATCCTCGATCAGACGATAGCGCCGCGCGGTGTGGCCCACATCCGAGCCGCAAACATGATACTGCAAGCCAACTATTTGTGACCTCATAAAAGAAACAGCCGATGCGCCGCACTGTATTTATCCGGCTCGGCTCAAATGTTTTTCCACCACAGGAGAAGCAGCCAAAGGAGAGGAGGGGGGGGTGGAAACAGATCACAGCCACAACCTGATTTAACGTCAAGTTTTCATGCGGCAGGAAGTTTTGTTTTGCTCGTCTGAAGGTTTCCAGCTTCCTGTCAATCAATCAATCAATCAATCAAGTCATCATGTTGGAGATCAGAGTGGAAAACCAAGCCGTTCAATACACAGTTCACCCTGCAAGGTTCTCACCAGTGATGGATGGACCTCCAGTGCAGCTGAGAGGCGCCTGCCTGTCAATGTTGATTATATTTTGAACTGGGAGCTGAAAAGTGCAGAGTCACGACCACATGAGCTGTGTGAGAGCCACACAAACACACACCAAGCTCATCAACTAATGACTGCACTGATAATATAAGGGTTTTTTAATATATATATATTCTACTTTTGCCTTTGAAAGAATAGTTGTTGATTTCATCTTGGTATCCCAAATCTCTGAAGGTTTTTTTTTTTTTTTTTTTGCAAATAACACAAAATACAGAGAGCATTGGAAATCCCCCCCCCCCCCCCCCCCCCCCCCCCAATGTACACAACAAACAAAACCAAAATAAACTGTGATACAAACCGAACAGGGGGTTTATTGGACCGTTACACCCCCAGCTGTGGCTACAGTAACTGGTAAATGGACTGCACTTTCCTCGTCTAGCAACCAATCAGAGCTCTTTACAATGTTTTGCCTCACATTCACCTGTTCACACACACACACACACACACATTCACACACTGATGACAGAGGCTGCCATGCGAGGTGCCACGTCGCTCATCAGGAGCAGTTAGAGGTTCAGTGTCTTGCTTAACGACACTTCAACAGGCTCCTCTCTGGAGGAGCCGGGGATCGAACCAGCAACCTTCAGATTACCAGACAACTGCTCTATTTTTACCAAAACGTTTAAGCCCCCGCTGTCAAGCAAAAAAAAAGATGCAATTCCAAAAGGGAACAGCTGCACAGAGTCCAAAGTCTGCAGCTAACAGTGATCATCTTTGGCGATGAATCTGTTGTTTATTTTTTAAGCTGATCAACTAATTATCTCGTCTATAAAGAGTCAAAAATAAAGCCAAAGTCTCATGGGAAGTGTGCAGCGCCTTAAGTGAAGTATTTTAATTGTTTCCTTCGTCTGACCAGCAGCCAAAAAATGACTTTTCTAAAGATAAGAACAGAGAAAAAGAAGGATTTCAGCATCACAGTGAAGCTTTTTCACTGGATAAATAACTATAACAGTCATCATGTAGCAAAATTATACTTCATTTTAGCCCTGTAATGATTTCAGCATTAAGAAGACACTCAAATAGAGCAAATCAGAAAACATCGGCACACCCTGGTTTAGGCTCTAAACACACTTTGAGCATCACCGCTGTCGTCTCCGCATGTTCAATCCCATTTCAGTTTTTTTTTTTTTTTTTGTTTCCACCAGGCTGCGTTTTAAATTACAAAAGATCAGGAGAATTTAAATCAGCAGTGGAATTTCCCTCCTATCTCCAAAATATTCAACTCGTCACTCAACCCTGGTGTATATCCAGCATTCACACGGCTGATACGTTCTTGTTTTGTGCCACAATATGGCAGCATCGACAGCAGCTTTCCTTGTGGTTTTTAGCAGCTGAAAGTGCTTTTTTTTTTTTTGTTTGTTTTTCTCGGAGACAAATTGCAGCGTTGGATTAGAGAGCATGGAGGAAAAAGTGCGACAAATACATCAGCAACATCTGCAGAGCGTGAAACAAAAAAAGTCAGTGACAAATTGCTTTCTCACCTTAATTAATTTACCACGCATCCATTTAATCGTCTGTCGTTCATACACCCATTTAACACGAAAGGCCAAAAACTTTTATTTTCTTTTATTTTTTTTAATATCAAACCTTCACTACTTTTTCTTGCAGGACAACTTTGTGATGTGTCATTAAATAAAAAGTCCAGCCAATAATCACAGATTTTTTCAACACTTCCCTCCTCACTTCGCCTGTCATATATAAAACCAGCGATTTTTCACAGCTCTCAAAGTGACACAAAGCAGCCGGGGGTCAAAATCTTCAAAATCCGCTCAAAATCCACCGTCCCAACATCCACACGGCTGTAATTTGACCTATTTGAACGAGAAGTGAGACGCTCAACGTGTCATTTCGTGTTGTCTTTAATGACTGTAATATCATCCGGGCTAATGCAACACCAGGAACTCATTTACATGGACCGGAGCAGAGGCTCGTCTGAAGGCCGATATAATAACTCTGCGCTGATCCTGCTGACAGCCGCTGTTTTGTGTCACTGCTCGCCGTCTTTCCTGTGTGACCAGTTTAAAGCCACAAAGCTAAGAGGATTGAGGTTTTTTTTTCCCCCCCTGATTTTTATTCTTGTCATGTGGAAAAGCCTCCGGACCATCATGAGACAATGAAACTCTGCTCAGAGCGATGAAAGGCAGGGAGAGCCACCGCGCCTGCTCACTGTCAGCTTTCACATGAAAACATAAAGAAAAATTACATGGAGAAAAAAAAAATGTGCACATTTCCTTGGCAGGTCTTTCTGATTGTTTTTGTGCGTTCATGGTCCGGAGGAAACTTTTTTTTTGTCGATGATATGTTTCTTTATTTTTCTGTAACCGACATTCAACATTTTAAAATTTGAGAAAGAAATCTATTACTAGAGTAAGTCTCCTTTTCTCCTTTGAATGAGATGGCTGAAAAACAAAATGAACAAAGATATTGGACACGAAAGACATCGACTTTTGAATATCTGATACTCAAAAAAACAAGAAGGCAGTTGTTGGCCAGATATAGAAATGTGAAACTGGTCTAACTCCATGAGAGATCTCGATCAGATCAGAGACGGACCACACTGACTGGAAGATATTTAATAAAAGATCAATATCGGCAAACTGATACCTCAGTTGAACCCTCCTTGGCTGTAATTTGAAAACGTGGCTCTCCTGAGCTCATTTGATCCTTTTTGTTCCTTTTTTGTGGTTTTATCTTTCATCTCTGGTCAGCAATCTGACGGCTTCGAGCTGACTCTCTGTCCTTACTTCTGATTGGTGGAGCTCGCCGCGGCGAAGACTCCCCGGACTCACATACCCAAAATGCCAGTTGAGGTACGGTATGAAGCGGGAAGCGGAGCAGCTGTGGGAGCGCGAGCCGAGTGATGAAAACCAGCATCAGGCTGCACTTCAGCTGCCAACAACAAGAGACGCATCGATCAGCCGTGAAGCTCGGCGTCCCTGCACCGGCACATGTGTCGGATACTGTCAGAAACGAGCATCCGATTATATTAAACTCGAGGTCCCTCGAGTGTTCACAGAGATGGGTAAAAGAGCATTTCGATATGCTGCTCCATTTGCATGGAATTCTTTGCAGACTGCCTTAAAATTGCCTGAGCTGATACCATTGGACAGTTTTGTGAAAATCCTCAAGGATAAGGAACTTGATAACATACGGGACTGCCACTGCTTTTAAACTATGATTTTACCTGTGTGTATGATTTTGATTTTGTCTGAATGATTGTAATTGTGTAATCAGCTGCTTCTTGGCCAGGTCGCTTTTGTAAAAGAGATTCTTTATCAAGCTTATCTAGTTAAATAAAGGTCTAATAATAATAAAGAAAGAGCATTCCTGCCGCAAGAAAACGGTCATTTTGACACATGAACGCGCTGACTGACACTGTGTGCACTTGACAACAAATCAGCGGAGGTTCACGAGTGTGAGCGGCGGGTTCAAAGTGAGGTGAAACAAGCCGGTCCTGTCATGCATGCAGGCAGGAGAAACCCTGCATGGCTCTAAACCCGGAGCATGTCAACATGGAGGAAAATCATTCAGGACGCAGCACGGGAACGAAAATATGCTCGTCCGGCTTGTCCAACTATTATTTCCTCGGTTATCAAGCAGATGCAGACTGACTGAGAAGGTATAGGCTGTTTTTTTTTCCCCCTGAGGCGAGGCGTTTTGGGCCGGGCCGCAGCTACCTGCAGGCCAGAAAATGACAGCAGAAGTTATGTGAAATATGTAAACAATTACCAGGCGGAGTTAGCAGAGTCCTGTTGCTTTGTGCCTGAAAGTGAGGCACGAAAACTCTCCTGCCGAAACCCACAAGGACGGTAAAAAAATAAATAAATAAAAAAAAATCAATATCAGACGGCTGTATCAAAAATACCCCAAGTTCATCTCAAAGAGGTTTGCATGCAGACAACCTGCAGTCAGAGGCGGTCCTGGCTAGTTTTGCGCCCTGGGCGAATCGTCCCGCACCCCCCACCCCCACCACATCAGGCCTATCATTTGTTAACATCCTATTAACTAAGAATAACACACTAGAAATTACTCATAAAGCTATATCACATATAGCTTACAAAATGTCATGTCAGTGTATAGGAAGTTATTTAGGTTACCATAGACCCACGTATAGCAAAAAAAATTCAAAATTCCACAGTCAGGACGTATTGTTTACCAAATCCAGGCCAATGTGAACTTGCACTTGTTGTGTTGCAAACACAAACTAGCCTATGGGTGAAATTAATTCCATGACATGATGCCTAAAATTCTAATAGTTGCTAGTTCAGCAAAACTAAAAACCAAAAAAAAAAAAAAAAAAAAAAAAAACTTCTGTGGCTAAGTGGCAACATATTAGCAAGAGGCTAATAAATAGGGTACAGGCTACTGTTTCATTACATGCACAATTAACGTCACGCATAGAGACTTGCATACCTTTATCTTTTGAACGTTTCTCCTCTTCTTCTCTCCTTCTCTTTCTGAACTGGGCACCTGATGTTTTTTTTTGGCCTTTTGTCCATGATACACCATTGACTTTTTGTTGTTGTTGTTGTTGTTGTTGTTTGGCATTTTCACATAACCCAATAAATTACATGTAGCTATAAGGGGTCTGTATTAATTTTATGAATGAAATACAATTTATTTGGAAGCAGCAGTTTGTGTTGTTTGGCCTGGGATCTTTCATATCAGAGGTTAGTCTATCCCCCGCCCCCCTCCCCTTTGCTTTTCCTGAGACTCACAACCTGCGCACAGCCTCTGCAGTCGCAAGTTGATCCCCCGCGCCCCCCTCCCCCTTGCCTTTTCTTCTGACACACACGACCTGTATACATGACTCTCAGCAGCAAGTTGACGTGATAGTAGGGGCGCCTTAGCGCCCACTGCATCAACTTGACATGGAAATGAGCGATATTAGTGTAGAAACGATTTTTTTTTTTTTTGCGGACGCACTTTTTTTTTTTTGGACGGCGCTTGTGCGCCCCCAAGTAGATTGCGCCCTGGGCGGTTGCCCACATTGCCCATAGCAAAAACCGTCCCTGCCTGCAGTGTTTATTGGAAATCGCACACAAAGGATTAAGTGAGGAAGGAAAAACATGAGACTGAGGTGGCAAAATGTCCCGCTGTGTAGAGGCTGCATTTATCTGACTTTAAACAAAAGCCTAATTGTGGCATCAAAGCAGTCAGTAGAATAGAAGCGATGGAGTGCAGCAGGTGCAGAAAAATGGTGACAGCTTGGTTTGAATGTCATTATATATATATTTTTTTTACTTATTTATTTAATTTAAAAAAACACAAAATAAACACAAAATAATGATGTGTTAAAATCTGATGAAAAAAAGTTAAAAGGGAAATCTGTGAGATCTTTTTTTTTTTTTTTTTTTTTTTTGGTATTGTTTCTGCCCTGCACTTCCCAGAGATCACCTGTCAATCAAACCGGGTGGGCGGGACTTTGATGTTACTGTAAAGCTAACTACAGTTAGGTCCATAAGTATTTGGACAGTGCACTTCAATCACCTCTTAATTGCTCCATTTCAAATCCACTGGAAAAATACGAGGCAAAATTATAAATATTGTGTCACTTTCCAAATACATATGGACCTCACTGAGTTATCAACATCACCAGAAAACATCCGCTGCACTGCTAAATCTTGATTCACTTTTGACCTGTAGAACTTCATTTCATAGTGTGAGAAGACATTCGTGAGCTATGCACCTTCCATCGGACAGAATTCATTTGCATGAAGTTGAACCCGAGTTAACTTTACATCCCAAACAGAGCACGTCAGCATGCATGCAGCATTACTCTTTAAAATACTGATTGCTTCAAAACTATTGTCACTGTTTTCCAGCAGTTCACATCAACCTAACACTGACAGCAGCACTGAGCTAGCTGAGCTGTGTTTGTGTGGATATGTGCCGAATTTCATCAATTTTGGCAAATCCACAATTTCAGGATGTCTGTAGTGTTGTACCCACAGCTGGTAGTGTGTCTATGGATAGGTTTTCCAGATATTAGCCTGACTTGTACAAACATAGTGCAGGCACAAAAAAAAAAAAAAGAAAAAGAAAACTTCAGATCATGAAGCTCCATAAATAAACTATCCCTCCTTATTTTTCATAGTTAAGTGGCGATGGTACAGTGGTAGAAAAAAGTTTTTGGACACCCCATGCATTTGTGAAATATTGCATTAAGAATCACTCTTAGGTCTTCAAGTGCAATTTCTTTTAGTACAGTCACAGCCAGTGAGAAAAAGCCACTGCTCATCCGTAAGCAATATGCTTAGAAAAGGTGCTGGAGCTGAACTTAAGGATAAAGATTACAAAAGTTTTCGGTCATAGACCTTCTTCAGGCATACAGAACAAGTGAATACAACATGAGGGTTCAAATAGTCATGTCACTTGATTGTAGAATGCCAAACACCTGTGTCAGGCATGGTAATGGCAAGAGAGGCATCATGGGAATTGTAGTCCCAAAAATAGTTGACAACAGAGGCCATATTTAGACCTAGTTGCTCCAAATATCTATCAAGACAAAAGACAAAAAAAAAACACCATTACATTGGGATAATTAACAAATCAAATACAAAAGACAGAACATGATAGAGCAAAGCTATACAATCTATGCATACATCAGGTAGCCTGAAGGTCTATGACCGAAAGCTTGCAGTAAATTTTGATATGCACAGTGTTTGAGTGTGCGGTTGCTGTTTTTGTAATCTTTGTACAGTCACAGCCAAAATACTAAACAAATCCTAAAAAAGCCATTAACAACTTAAAATTGATTGGTTCCATAAAAATACATAAGAAATTTGGAGTATTGGGTCATTTTAGTACCAGTGATGAAGGTTGTTCTTTTTATTAAAAATCACAATTTTTGTTGCCAAGCTTCATGTCTATATAAAGCCAGCACATCTGAAAGTTCTTCAGACACAAAAATGGCTAAAACAAGGAACCTAATGCAGGAAACACGCCTGAAGATAAAGATTCAACTGTCAAGAATTTAGTTTGGTTAGTTTCTCTTGTAAACAATAAACAGAAAAATCTAATTTATATTTGTTTGTATCTGTCTAATGCAGCCACACCTTTTGAAACACAAAAAAGATTTTTCCACAAATATTTCCTGATAATATTTGAGATTGTGAGATGGTGTAAAATTTTAAGGGTGTCCGAAAACTTTTTTCCACCGCTGTATGAGCAGTGTGTGTTAAGGGTTTTAATACACGCTGCAACAACCCTCCACTTCCCGCCGAGCGGTTCTTGGCCTCCACGTCTGTTGTGGATATTTCCTTCCATGGCCCAGCTCTGAGAGGAGGCGGAGTAAACTCTGCAGATTGTCCTGTCATGGACGATCAAACGATGCATCTGGAGCCGATGCACAACGTGGTCCAACGCCCACAGAAAGACAAAAAAAAAGCATTTCTTTGCACCTCTCGTCTCTCAGATTCCTTGTTTCTAGTATCCGGAGCCGTACAGATTCCAGTCACGAGCCGCTGACTCCCTGAAGGCGAAGCTCTGTTCCCACCCTGACTGGTGCCACGGAAAGAAATTGATCTTTATAATCCTCCTGCTGCGGTTTGGAAAAATCATCACTCACCATGTGCCAGCTGCTTTTGATGACCACTCATTTTTCTGAGGCGCTACAATACAAGGCAATTTTTTTTATTATTTTTTTTTTTATTTGCTTTCCATAAGAGAAAGCCGGCTGCCACCAGTGTGATTGGTGCAACAAAACAGAGGGCTTTCCCAGGCTCTACAGAGAGCTTCGCCTCCCACGCATTTATTCTACAGGACGCATGCATCTTCCAAAACTCCCATAAACATTTCTTAAAGATCTCTGACGCCGGCATATTCATCACCTTAACCCTGTGCATTCCCGTTTTGTGCCGCCGGTTTCTCCGCATGGTCTCCTACGAGCTCGCCGCGTTGCTGCACCTCGCCGTGCGTAGGTGAGCCAGAGATCCAGCACTTGGAGAAATCCCAGCTCTCGACCCGAGGCGAGCGCTGCCATAATCAGGCCGACGAGCTGAGATTTGTCTGTCTTTCATGAAACACTCCTCCTCAAAACCACTCTGGGAAGGAGCTCTGAGGGGGAATGTCTCTTTCAACTTCTGCGGGTGAATAAATTGGGCCGTTAGATGAGCAGAACGGTCTTGAATTTGAAGGGGGGGAAGGCAAAAAAAAAAAAAAAAAAAAAAAAATCAAAGCGCCCGGTGGAAATGCTCTC
This sequence comes from Myripristis murdjan, assembly GCF_902150065.1. Taxonomy (NCBI): domain Eukaryota; kingdom Metazoa; phylum Chordata; class Actinopteri; order Holocentriformes; family Holocentridae; genus Myripristis; species Myripristis murdjan. The sequence continues at coordinate 33,662,461 of NC_043988.1, forward strand.
CTCTGGCAGAATGTGGTGGAGAAGAGATGATATCTCGCTCTCTCTCTCTCTCTCTCATGTTCTTCAGTAGAACCACAACACCTGGCCGCCTCCTTGCAGCCTGACCGTAAACCTAAAGGTGCCATGTGGAGCATTTTCAAACAGCAATACGTCTCTGTCAGTGTGGCTGTGATTGTTGTGGCCCTCGGCGTAAGTTTGTATTGATTTGTGCTTTGATCCGCCCTCCTTCTCAAGGTGCGCCTGTGTGTGTGTGTAACAGGATGATGGTGTCCTGTGATTGGCTGATGTGTAGTTGATCCTCCTTCACCATAAGCACCTTGGACCCAGCACCTTTAACTTTTTAACTTTTTTATTTATTTATTTTTTTTTTTCACTTTTAACCTTTTTACACGCACCTTTTATCAACATATTTATTATCTATTATCACTGTGTGTTTTTATGTATTTTTACTTCTGTGTCCCATGATTTGTGTTGTTTTTCTCTCCATTGTCATGTATTTTTTTCCCTTTGCTGCTGCTTGTGACATTTTAAATTTCCCCTTGGGGATTAATAAAGTAATCTATCTATCTATCTATCTATCTGTGTCCTTTATTTTTGTTTAGTCCATGTCTTTATCATATTTGGTGTTTCTGTTATAATCACAGATCCATCAGTTGTTGTGGAGCATGTCACATTTTCAAAGCTGCATGGACTGCCAACTCCTCTTTTTTCCGGTTTTTTGGTGGAGTTAAAGAGTCAAAATGACATAAATTGGCCTCATTTGGTCAAATTCAGGCCCACAGTGAAGTTTGGTTAAGCTCATGACAGAATGTCTTGATTTCAGTGTTTGGCTTTGGGAGCCGTTGGCCTGAAAAACGCCGGTCCCTTTTGATCTAGTCGGGTCGTTATGCTGCGCCCGTGGCATCCGACGCCGGCTGGACGGGGTTCTGGATATGATTTGGCAGGTGAGGCAGGTGTGGAGCATTGCAAATTCAAACTTGAGAACTCATCAGAAACAATGCTCAGGGTTCGAGTGAGTTCTGCCAAATGAATGGAGACTGTCCTGACTAAGTGACAGCTGCTTGCTGTCCCATATGGTCAGCGTCAGCCGGGCAGGGAGCCGGGCAGGGGGCCGGGCAGGGGGCCGGGCAGGGAGCCGGGCCAGGAAGGGTCAGTTTTAGTGTTGTGCCTTCGCCTCCTCTAGACGGGACCAGGGCCGGACATAAGGGGGGAAAGAGGGGAAGCTTTCTGGGGCCCAGCTGCTCAGGAGGCCGACTCTTTTTATCACCTACCAGGAGAAGGAAAAATACAAAGGCACTGCCTGCGTATCTGTCCTTCTCTGGTGCTTGGTGAAAAACCTCGAAAACTGAATTTCTTCACTTTGACATTCAGAGCACCAGGCAGAGATCACATGAAAAACCAGGTTCCTCTGGTACTCCAGCTGGGTGTCACACCCCTGGTACACCCAGGACCATAGCACTGGTGCTCCATGACCTCCAGGCCAGACATGTAACCCTCACTGACCACCAGCCTACCACCTAACGTCCAGTCTCCAGCCGCCCTTGACCTCCAGGCGTGACGCCCAGCCCTGACCCTAACCCCGACCCCCCCAGTGAACACCAGCCAGCCAGCCGCCCTCCAGCCTCCACACTAACCCTAACACCAGACCAGAAACCCAGCCCTGACCCTAACCCCGACCCCCTAATGACCACAAGCCTCCAGCCTCCAGCTATCCGAGACCTACAGGCGTTGAAATGAGTAAAGCAAATGTGAAGGGGGGGAATCACAGGACCTTTTCACTGTATGTGCCTGGATGGGACATACATAAACAGTCCTACCCCGGCATAATTACCATGAAACATTCTGATGTGAAGATGACTGGTAAACTCAGTGTTACTGTTAATATTAGTGTTTTTCAAATTTAAAAAACAATGTCCCATAAACCCTGGTCCCTCCTGTCCCCCTCCCTCTCGCCGTGCTGGCATCGTTGGCTTTACTGGAGCGAAATAAACATGTTGGAAGTGATTTCTCCTCCCACTGTCTGCGGCTGCCAGAAACTTTGGAAGAACAGCGCCTTCCTCCTGTTTTGTGCCCTAAAGCAATCCAGCTGATTTGCCTCCAAATCCGGCCCGGTAAGCACACAATGCAGAACGCCGTGGAGGTTGTCTCGTTTTGTTTACACTAATTATACTAATGCCTCAACGTGAGCACGGTAACGATTTATAGATGTTAAAATGATACACATAGCCGCTTCAAATTAAAGGGCCTGCCCCGCGCGTTCGGCCGGGGTTTAGCTGAGTGCAACGTGCTGACAGAGACGGACGGAGGGAGGGAGGGAGGAGAAAGGGAGGAATGAAGTGGAAGAGGGATAGACAGAGTCCAGCTGGCTCACCAACTGTGATCCCAGTCCATCCACACCGGCTTACTTTGAATCTTTCATCAATGAGCGTGCAGTGGGACATGAGGAGGAGGAGGGGGAGGAGGAGGAGGAGGGGAGGAGGAGGGGGGTACATGATAATGTGCCTCTGCAACCTGACAAATCACATCTATCACAGGTCACGGCTCAGCATCACACCCGTGGATAAAATACATATTTACAGCTCCATAAATGCTCATCTCTGACAACACAACACCCTGTAAATCTCACATCACCCTGAACAAGTCCAGAAATTCAATTATTTAAAAATCCTCGCATGTCAGAGGCAGGCGGGGGGGGCGTTGAGGGACAACCGCACGCATCATTTCGCCGTGTCGAGCAGAGGTCAACGCGGCGGATGTTCACCTGTTGTGCCTCGCAGCTTCTTCACCGCATCTTAGCGTTTTCTGCTCCGGCAGGACAGGCAGCTGAAATCGCGGCAGCAGCGGCGGCAGTGACCTCTCCTTGGGTAAGAAGAGCACGACAGATGGAAAGGAAGAGTGGGAGGAAGCAGCCAAGCATGACAGCACAAATCATTTTGATGCCAAGGGCTACCTGGCATGTGGCAGCATACATTTCTCAAGCCTCTGGGTGGACTGTCAGGCTAAATGGGCAGCTTCTGCGCCGCACACCCAGGAGGAGGAGGAGGGAACGGTGGGGTAGTTTCAAAGTAATAAACAGGGAGGCTTGTGACTGGAGGGATGCTGGTTCCAGTTCAAACTGGGAAAACTGGGTTAGTGACAACAGCTACCGCCTCAAGTGCCTTTAAGCAAGGCGCCTAACCCGAAACGTGGCCAAGGTGCACGCAATTTGGATGCAGAGTGAAGTGCTGCAAGAGATAGAGCCTGTTTTTCATAGATGCTTGTCGGTGAAGTTGGCATTTTACACTATAAAAAAAAAAAAAAAAAAAAAAAATCGGCGTCTTGGCAAGCCATTTAGTCGCAAATTCACACTTAAAATTGTGCTGTTCTTCCAAAAAAATAAAATTAATTAAAAAAAAAAAAACTTGATTCACGAATTTCTCTGGGAATAAGTATAAATGTGCTGAAACCAGGCAGACTAAGGCAGATCTGCCCAAGAAAATTACATCTGATTCAAGAAAATTCTGGAAACAATATGATCAGCATTGGAAACAAGATGCATTTTTCACAGTATGGGGTGATTTTAATTGGAAATATTCAAAATCATTTTACCATTTGTTTACCTTCAGCTTCCATACCCTCACACACACACACACAGTTTGACGGGTTTACAGAAAACCCTGTCTTTCCCTTCCATGCGTGCCTCAATCTTCTGCCATTTCCACCAGCACTTGAAGGCAGCACAAAAGCGAGAGCACCAACCAAGTGGAGGCATGATGCTGCTGCACGTTCCCGCTCTGATGTTAGCTCTCAGGCTAACAAATAAAAGAATCAATTAGGTATTTGGTCACATCTGCCTCAAGGGTCTTTATTGTTTTCATTTCGTTTTCAAGCTTTAATTTGCATTTTTTTTTTTTTCTTGCTGCTGCTACACGTTGGGTTTCTCTGCAGCAGGCCAGTCTGCAGGATGCAGCCTGGTGCGTTTGTGTCTTTCCGGATCGATGTTGCTGGACTCGCTGCTGGCCCACAAGTCGAACGGCCCGGTGGGAAAACTCCCACAGCTCCAGATGGCGGGTCCGCCCCGGCTCCCGGCTATGTATGTCTCCAGCTGAGTCAGAGCTTATGTGCTCAGCAAATCTATAAAATAAAGGTTAAAAATCTACTCAAAGCTGGCAACAGACAGGACGATCACGGAGCTTCCCCGCCAGTAAACAAGCTGCAACAAGCCTCATCACATCATCCTCAAGGACAGTTTCACTGGAGATTTAACGGCAAAGCGGGACAGCGGCGGCATCTCCAGCACGGCAGGGAAGTGAAAGTGAGCACTGAGCACCACCAGGTGTGCTGAAGGTGAGGACTCCAAGGTTTTTACTACGTGAGATGTTTATAATTTCCACTATTTAGTTCATAAACAGGCAAACGCAGCATCCGAAATAGCGTTGAAATATACAAATAAGCAAGAGGCAGGCGAGAAGATGCGTCTTTGGATGGTAGTCAAACAGCCCGTGGTGCTGCACATCAGTGTCAGCAGAGAAAAGTGCAGGATAAAGGATCAAAAGGGGAATCAGAAGTCACAGAAAGTTCACTGAACGCTCCTCTGGTGGAAATGTGCTTGACTCTGAACTGGAATTAGCGCCTCGCGGTTGAATGCCCCCGCCAACCAGTCGAGCTGCAGTTTACATCCATGTCTGCCCAGACTCCCATATTATAATATAATAATATTTGTAATGAAGACTTTGAATGAATTTAATAAAAGGTATTCAGTGTTTTTTTTGTGACTGTGTAGACCTGTATGATTCCAGTGAAGGATTTCCAGTCAGAAACATGCGGTCTTCACTTGGAGAGTTTGTTGTTTTTACAGGGGATTGAAGGAGAGCTGGGTCACATGGTGCGACGATAATCACCCGAAGCTCAAAAACAGCAATAACAATGAGGAACAAGAGGCACCCTGGGAAATAACAATGAGTTATGGCGAAAACCAGCTTTTGCAAAAATTAATTAGATTAAAAAAATGTCCCGACTTCCCTCGTCTTATCTTATTGGACATGTGTGGGAAACCTTGTCGTAATTAGAGTATGAATTGTTGAGTTATGGCCAGAAATGTGCTTTGCGAGGTCACAGTGACCTTGACCACCAATATCAGCTCATCCTTGAGTCAGAGCGGACATTTGTGCCAAATTAGGGAGAAATTCCCTCAAATAGCTCCTGAGACAAACAGACAGACAGACAACCTGAAAACACAACGCCAAAAACAAACAGGAGCACTATCGCGGCAGTAAATCTGTTTTAATCAAGTCATTTAAAGGCAGACTTCACAGTTTCACCTTGTTATGACGGGGTAATGAATGATGAACACCACAGAGCTGGGAAATGCCTCAGAAGTTCAGAACAACTCTTTCACTCCCATCACAACCAAAAACACAGGAGCATCTCGATCCATCGTTGGTGTTTTTGTGCACATTGGACATCAAAACGTCCGATTTCAAAGTGCTCCGTTCATTCTCGGGGGGTAATTAGTCTTGGCATGAAGCTGTAGGGGGTTTTCTCCTTCCTCAGCCTCATCCTTAACACCAGTGAACAAAGCGGTGCGCCGTGCCGTTTGCATACTCTGCCTTTAACGTCCACATAAACAACACGAGCACAGAGAGAATGCTGCAAATACAAAATGAGATGAGAGAGATAACATCCAAAAATATTCACTGCAAAAAGTCAAAATCTTACCAAGATTATTTGTCTTATTTCAAGTAAAATATCTCATTACACTTAAAATAAGACATGATCAGCTCAGAAATGACTTGTCTTTAGACAATTTTCACTTGTTTCAACTTGTTTCAAGTGAAAATCTGCTTGAAACGAGTGAAAATTAGCTTGAAACAAGAAACAAATTTTGCCAATGGAACAAGCAAATTTTTACTTGTTCACTTGTGTCACAAGTAAAAATTTGCTTGCTTGGTAAGATTTTGACTTTTTGCAGTGTTCAAATCTGAAAACAGAAAGATAGAGAATACGTTCTTTCATTTTGGACGTGGAGACACTGATGTCTAATAAGAAAAGAGAGAGATATCGGTCCAGTATAAATCGGTGTAGCTCTTCTAGCAAATCTCTGCTACTGTGGCACCTCCAACTACTACCACTCAGTAAAGAGCCATATCAAAGCCGGGTCACTGATAACAGCTCAGACAGGGCCGTGTTCACACAAATCCCCCCTCTTGCTTTCTCCTCTCCCCACTCCCCACACCCCACCTCCTCCCTCCCCACGGGGGCTGCCTGGCCTCCAGAAGTCAGGCTGTGTTGTGGGTGTAAACAACAAAGTGAATTCCTTCTGTCGATCAGTGCAAGTTCAAAGCCTCCTCGCCTTTTTTTGGATCCGCCACCCCTCGAATTTCATTATGCAGATGCCGTGCAGGCGCTGGAGGTGGAGGTGGAGGTGGAGGTGGAGGTGGAGGTGCAGGGAGATGGCGGTGGAGGTGCTGCAGGGTTTACCGTTGGCCCCCCGAGGAAGCTGGCGGCTGGCTCTGACTTCCAAGAAACAGGCCGACACTCTAAACCTCTTGCGGGGACGGAGGAGTCGCTCTAAAGCCGACAGGGGAACAAATGAGGCCGGACAAAAGCGTGTTTCTGGAAGGCATCCGGTCGCTTTGGAAGCGCCGGGAGGACTTCGCACAGCACAATGGCTGCTTTCATGGCCTCTGCGCGCGCGGCGGGCCAGGTTTTTTGGCTCGAGCTCGTCGGCAACCATCCCTTTGTCCTCCCAGAGTGTGCGATGAACACCAGGTGAGACGAAAGACCATTTTAGTGCGATCGTGTGCACGTTTGGTGTTTGGATTCACTTCTGGACACGTACATGTTGTCTCCTCGTCGAAAAATAACTGTCAGTGAGGAAAATAAGCGCGTTAACACCATAAAATTAACTGTGGAAATCAGGATTTTCAAGAGCCAGTCAAGCTAAATGACTTCAGCTGCTCTGGTGGCTGCCAGAAACCCAGACTGAGATTTTCGGCTTCATCGAGTGATGAATTTGACCCGAGTGCTACCATATTACATTTGCTATTTACCTCCTTTAACTCCGGATGAACTTCCTTTAAAATGTCGTTCCGTCCACACCGCCCTTCTCTGACTTATATCTTTAAAGTGAAGCCTCGGCGCTGCAGTTAATTCACCCCGGCCCGGAGAAAAGACGAGATGCACATTTCGAACGAGTGACTTTCTTGGCCCCTGCGTCACTGTCACGGCTCCACAATGCGTCTGCCTCCCTGCGAGTCTCCGTTGATATACGGCGCTAATGAATCTCCATTGTTTGAGCTTGACGCGCCGCGTGAAGGTCATCAACGAGTTATTCAGGAGCTGTGACAGTTTTAGCTGCGAGGCCTTGTCAGCCCGTCTGATTCATGACAAAGATCAACTTGGGAGGAGACTGTGCGCATTGGAAAAAGACGGAGAAATCTCCGCGGGGGCTTCGCTTTGGAGTCGCACAGCAGAGGTGCAGTGGTTTCCTCTGCAACGAAATGACTCCAAACACTGCAAACATATCCCAAAACGTCATTTAGTCCCACTTGTTTCCGGCGCTGATCAACTTGTCTCCACGATTTTGCAGAATCAAATGTCTGATCTGCCTGATTCTGCCTTGTTTCAACATATTTATACTTATTTACATATACATACACTGCAAAAACTCAAAATCTTACCAAGAGTATTTGTCTTATTTCAAGTAAAAATGTCTTATTTCTAGTCAAAATATCTCGTTACACTTAAAATAAGACATGATCACCTCAGAAGTAACTTGTTTTTAGACAATTTTTACTTGTTTCAAGTGAAAACTTACTTGAAACTAGTTAAAATTTGCTAGAAACAAGAAACATATTCTGCCAAGTGAACAAGCAAATTTTTACTTGTGACACAAGTGAACAAGTGAAAATTTGCTTGTTTCATTGGCAGAATTTGTTTCTTGTTTCAAGCTAATTTTAACTTGTTTCAAGTAAATTTTCACTTGAAACAGGTGAAAAATGTCTAAAAACAAGTTACTTCTGAGGTGATCATGTCTTATTTTAAGTGTAATGAGATATTTTGACTAGAAATAAGACATTTTGACTTGAAATAAGACAAATAATCTTGGTAAGATTTGACTTTTTGCAGTGTACACATACATATTTAATCCTGACACAAGTGAAACTGCAGTGGAAACAAGTGGGATTATCTCATCCCAGTGGCAGATTTTTTTCTCCCGCTTTTGTTTGAAGAGAAACAAGAATTGAACTCTGAAAATGACACAGAATTACATGTTTTTTGGAGGTGCAGACTTTGCAAACAAAACCACATTTCTGTCGGCGGCGCTCTAATCAAACAGCTACATCGCCGCTCTCTTCCTCTTCCTCCGTCTTTTGTCTCCGTCTTCTTCTTTTTTTTTCTCCGCGACAAACAGCCTCACACGGGCGGGAGGAGGAGGGAAAAAAAAAAAGAGAGCCGTTACAAAAGGACAATCTCAGGTAACAGACGGGAGGGAAGCGGAGGCTCGTCTGATAAGGACAAAAAGGATGTGCGCGGCTTTTTCGTTTGGCAGTATCTTCCCTCTCCGCTCCAGAACAGAGCAAAAAAAAAAAAAAAAAAACACTCGCCTTAACCCTATTCACGTCTCCTTCAGACACACATAAAGTCCAGCTGAAGCCCTCCCTCCCTCCCCTCCTTCCCCCCACACAGGTCTCCTGTTGGGGCTTTGGGTTTGGTTGACTTCCCTAATCCTTCCCTCACCACATGGGGCTTGGAGAAAGGGGGAAGACGAGAGGAAAGCCAATGAAGTGCTACCTTTTGCTTTAGACATGGTTCACTGCTGCAGAAATGCAGGCCTCGGAAAATCAAGACTTCTTTTTTTTCTTTTTTTTCTTTTTTCCCCACCCCGTGTTACTGTGGAGTCTTTTGTATGGAGTTCGCCCCTCGGGCATCCTTGGCGCTCATTAATGGGCCGTCGTCATCGGGCGCCGGAGGGCAGGGAGGTGCCGCCGCTGCCGAGGCCTCCAAAGGCTAATTTACAAGAGAAGCGCCGGCCTCGGGGGGTCACGACTGACTCATCGCAGCCGGTCTGTACTTTTTCTGGTTAAAAACTTCCTGCCCTCCGGTGCTTTGATTCCCGCCGGAGCGCAGAAACTTTGGAGCCGGCGCTGTGTAATTAAAGAGTTCAAGAGCGGGCGTCCCGGGAGGATCCGTTATCATAAAGTGACGCGGTCGCCGCCGTCTTCATCCTGGTCGACGAATTAAAGAGCCTCGCGAGTGATCTTCAAGAGGACGCTCGCATCGATTCATCCTCGCCAAAAACGTCACAAAAGAGAATGCAAGGTTTTGTGCAGCTGACATGAAAAGGAGCGGGCTAATCTGAACCAAAGTAATATAACATGAGCAAAAGAAAAGAAAAGAAAAAAAATGGGTACAGTTTGTCAGTTTTCGGAACTTCTCGGTTTAGAGAGGCGATGAATAATTGATGCTCGCGGTCGGGCATTTCCATATACTTCAGAGCTGCAGAGACGGAGCCTCTTCTTGCTTCATCTTTAGCATTTTACATTTCAGGCATTTAGCTGATGCTCCTGCTCACAGTGACTTACACGAGTGAGCACACAGGGACCCGGCGTCCTGCTCAAGGACACTTCAGCAGGGAAAATAGCACACGCAGACCCCATTTCCACCTGGTGCTAAAAGCCGAGTAAGGAGGCGACGCGTTCACTTCAGACATGCTTCCTGTAACAGTCGCTTTTACGGTGCAGGCTACATAATTTTCTTTTTTTTTTTTTGAGAATCTAGTGAGTCAGCCATTTTAGTTTTACAGTGACGTGTGTTTTCACTGAAGTGTTGTACTTGACTGCGTTTTAAACAGCAGAGTAGGAAGGTGTCGGCTCTCCAAGTGGACTGTCGCAAATTGCCCGACTGTGGAGCGACCGCTTAAAATAATCAGATCTAAACTTTGCCACCTCATGCTTTCAGAGTTGCATGGAAAAGATCATAAATAATAATATTCTCTTCTAAAAAAAAAAATAATAATTCAGTAACTTTTACTCTCCTTTGCTGCTAGGAGAGTTTTTGGCCTGTTGGTGGCGCTGTCACAGACCACTGCAAACACTGGATATCAGTGAAAAATTGCATTATTCCCCATGGATTCATCAAATTCAACCCCAAATCCTGGCCTGTTGGTGGCGCTGTGGTGCACAAATCAGATTTACACACAAAGTCGCGTCGAAATACATCATTGCTCCGAGTTTTTATCCCAAACAAGCGGCAGAGGCTCAGAAATCATGCGAGACGGACAGACGGGAGCCCGATCCGCGGCCACTTCACTGCTCTGTGACGGCGAGGGATAAACGGCGTTCTTTCAGCCGCTGTTCAAATGTAATCTATGGATCAAGAGAAAGAAACACGTGTAAATACTCCCAGCAGACTCTGTGATCATAATCTGATCAAATCTGCTAAAGCGCTTCCACGTTTCAGTCCGAGTCAGCCAGGTGTAAATGTAATCCTTATACAGTGTGTGTGTGTGTGTGTGTGTGAGGAAGTCCCAGCTTCTGGTGCAGAAACAGCACGACTCAGTGTGAGGAGTCCGTTCTGCCTCGAATGTAAATCCAGAGAGAGATCGAGAGAGAAATGAGATCTGATCACGCCGCAGATAACACCGCGAGCACTGAGGGAAATGTAAACGCTGGGATGGGATGGACTGTTATCAGGAGTTCACATCTGGACACCGATCGCGCTGCGGGACGGCGTCTCTGACCTGTCCTCGCACGTTCCCGCTGATCCGTCCGGATACGGGACAAAAGGCCAAATTTTTACTTCTGACACAAGTGAACAAGTAAAAATTTGCTTGTTCCATTGGCAGAATTTGTTTCTTGTTTCAAGCTAATTTTAACTTGTTTCAAGTAAATTTTCACTTGAAACAGGTGAAAATTGTCTAAAGACAAGTTATTTCTGAGCTGATCATGTCTTATTTTAAGTGTAATGAGATATTTTGACTAGAAATAAGACATTTTTGACTTGAAATAAGACAAATAATCTTGGTAAGATTTGACTTTTTGCAGTGTGCAGAGGCTCAGGCCGCAGCTCCGACCTCCTAATCTGACAGTTAAAGCCTTCCTGCTCCCTAACGAGACCCCCTGACCCCATGAAAGAAAACAACAAGTGGTCTCCCACCCCACACACACACACACACACACCCGGACGGCTGCACTCCATAAACCTCAAAGCTGCCCCATTTTCACCTGTTCCATTGGGCCGCTCTTCTGCGTGAGAAAGAGCGTCGACGCCGGCCTTTTCAAAGGTCACAGGAGGTCGTTTTTTTTTTTTTTTTTTTTTTTTTTTTTTTTTTTTTTACGCGATGTGGCCGTTTCAAAGCTCTGAGCCCGGAGCTTCGGCGTGCGGAAAACTGTGGAGACAAGCACCCGAACCGAGCAGATCCTGCACGTACGAGTTTTCTTAATGACGTTTCGCCTCCTTGGGATTTCTGCTTACTCCAACACTTTCAAGCTCATCCAAAATCAAGACAGTCCATGCACTGGCAAAACCCCTTAATAACAACTTCATTTGGGAGGAAGTTTTTGAAGCACAGCCACACACACACACACACACAGTGCTTTACAGACGGTGAGCCAATAACGTGTAAAAAACAGAAGATGAGCAGTAAAAATGAGAAAAGCCAGAAATTAATATAAAACGGGGCTTAAAGGGAATAAAAACCGGGGATAGTCATCAGGAATAAAAGAAGTGCAAACATAAAAAACGAGCCTATAAAAATGCAGAGGAAGAGGCGATTTTAAAAAATGACATTGACTTTGCCGGGCTTAGCCCTTCACACAAGGTTCTCCACAGCCTCGGGGCCCTGATTGACTTAGGCTTTCCTCTTTTTTTTTTGTAATACGGCATAAATGATCACCTTAGACGCCAAAAAGAGGTGTAAACTAACCGTCGGCTTCCGTTCTTATTAAACGATATATGTATGATATATGAAGGCTGAGACTAAATAGGCAGGGGCGGCCTTGGAAGTAGCTCTCTAAGTCACGCAGCGCTTCAAAAATAATGATCTCCAGGACAAGCTCTTATTTCTCCTATTCATAGGCGGTAACCAAAGTCAGTGTGAGGACGCTGGCGGTTCATTAGGGCCCCGCGGCCGCCTGGAAGCCCTCTCCCACAGACTATTATCAGCAGGATCGATGCCTCTCCACCATTGATCTTTGTGCTCCCAACCATCTGAGAAGCGGACATTATAGAAGCCTTGCGTCCGAGCTCCCCGGAGCCTCCTTACCCTTGCACTCCCAGGATGGCTGAAAAGATTTTTTTTTTTTTTTTTACTCCCCTCCTCCCCAGTTACAAATACACTGCAAAAACTCAAAATCTTACCAAGATTATTTGTCTTATTTCAAGTCAAAAATGTCTTATTTCTAGTCAAAATATCTCATTACACTTAAAATAAGACACGATCACCTCAGAAGTAACTTGTTTTTAGACAATTGTCTCTTGTTTCAAGTGAACATTTGCTTGAAACAAGTGAACATTTGCTTGTTTCATTGGCAAAATTTGTTTCTTGTTTCTAGCTAATTTTCACTTACCATATTTCACCAATTAATCGCCCGGGCGTTTAATATGCAAAATCGACTTGGACCCCGGGCGTTTAAAAGAACCAGGCGGCTATTCACTGCAGGCCTTTATTTATTTTTGCACCAGGTCATTATCGTGATGACAGTTACTGTCCAACATATTTTCAGTCGGTCGATTTAAGATTACGGTACACCCTTTTGTTCTAACGTTAGCTAACGCTCTTATTTTGACAGAAAACGGAAGTGCCACACTGTTATTGTGCGGCTAACTGTTTACTTCTGTAAAAATAAGGTGAACAGCCTTATTTTGGGTTACCTACATATAATGCAAATAATCGCCCCGGCGGTTATTCAGGTGGGCATTTAATACGCAAAATGGGTGCAGACCCCAGGCGTTTATAAGAACCCGGTGGCTATTTGCGGCCGGGCGATTAATTGGTGAAATACGGTATTTCCAGTGAATTTTCACTTTTTCCACTGGCAAATTTTGCCAATGAAACAAGCAAATTTTCACTTGAAACAAGTTACTTCTGAGGTGATCATGTCTGATTTTAAGTGTAATGAGATATTTTGACTAGGAATAAGACATTTTTGACTTGAAAATAAGACAAATAATCTTGGTAAGAGTTTGAGTTTTTGCAGTGTACACTCCCATCCCTTATACCTGGGCAACCTGCAGCAGCTCTTTTTTCCCACCAGTGTGAAAGAAATCTCCAGGATCTCTACTGCGGATACTGCGGGCCTATATATTTCTCACACACACACACACACACACGCATACAAATGCCAGAGAGATGAATGAGTCTGTGGGCTAATGACAGATAAGGAGAAGCCCAACCTCGTCTTTTCTTTTCTTTTCTTTTTTTTCCAGGCTGTGCACCTCTCCCACTTTTTTTTTTTTTTTTTTACAGCTGTTCCCTCGCAAATTACAGTGGAGCTAACGAGAGCGGTGCACGGCTCCAGATGTTGCACGGCGGCATCGACGGCGTCTGACATTATTTCGCTGCTGTTCCGGGGGCAAAACGCTCTGAAGAGTAATTGCAGCGTAGCGAGCTGAGGTGCCCGTCTCACTACAAGGGCGTGGGCGGGGGTGAAGGAGGTGACGTGCCTACACCGGAGTTACACAAACACCTCCCAGAGGCACAGCTGCTCTGGAAGCTGGAATAATCTCATTGGCTGGGATTATTGATTGAGAGCCTCGACGGGCAGAGCCGAGGAATCGCGGCTTGTTGAAGTCCAGTGAAAAAGACGAGAGGCGAGAGAGGAGGAAGCAAATATTATCAGGCAAGCGTTCTCGCATCTACCTGAGATCAATCATTTTTTTATGTTCTGGACTCACAAGCTGAGTTTCATTAAGCCTCTCATTGACTCCCATTTGAAGTGATTATGCCCTTATATGAAAGGATATTTGCATTTAAATATCAATTTGTTCAAATGTCTCCCTTGAATATTGACACGGATTCAAAACGATGAGATTACAGTTAAGCTGTTCCCCGGTTCTCCTGTGAATCCCCGGACCCCGGTGTCAAAATCCATAATTCATTTCCAAGTTTCATCCAAAATCGACAGACAGAGGCTCGGATATCGCACGGGACAGACGGACAGATCCACACTCCTGGAAGTCACTGCCATTTAGATTCTGAGTTCCTACTTTGCAGGCTAGTCGACGTTTACTCCAAACAAACTGCGCTTCCTTGAAGAACAAAACATCGAAGCAACAAAGTTCGAACCAACCAGTGAAATTATTTCCACCTCCAAAGTAACTATGCCTCTATTCATTATTTCAGTGAAATTATCCTTTATTGATCCCCATGAGAAAATCCATCCTCTGCATGTGACCCATCCTCAGTATCAGGAGCCACTGTGCAGATTTAACCTAACATGCATGTTTTTAATGGCGGGGGAAACTGGGGATGCACAATATGGACTAAATTTCATACCTCGATATTTATGCCAAATATCTCGTTAGCGATATGATATAAGATATGACTGTGGGTTCACACTTATTTGAAATTTTAAGTGTTGAAACTGAAAGTTGAAAAATGAAAAAAAAAAAAACAGCATAGTAACACCAACTGGACATAGAAAATGCAGCAACTTCACAAAGTATTTTATAGATCAGAGCAGAACAATCACTAGCTGGGTTTCCATCCACCTATTTTTATTCGCATTTTCAGAAATTGCGGGAAAAAAACTTGGATGGAAACGCCAGAAATTCGAAAAACGGCCGAAAATTCGCAAAAAAGTTTTTGCGCTTGGAGGGGGTGGATTTCTCAGCGTATCGATAAAAGAAAATGCGACTTCTTGCTGTGGAAACAGGTTTTGCGAATAAACGATGACTGGACCGGATACCACGTCACACTTCTACGCTACAGTCTTATTATTAGTTATTGTTATTATTATTATTATTAGTCTCTTATTCCTTATTTAGGATGGTTCGGTACGAAGTTAGCGCTGCCAAAATAGTAAGCAGACTTCTCCCAAGAGCCGACAAGTTCAGCAGGAATCTGTCCCTGATCAGCTGTTGAGTGTCAGCTGAGTGTTTGTTGTTGTTCAGTCGACACACACGACGCTATCTTATGACATCATCTCACGGCGCACTCTTCTCCCAATAATCGCAAAACAAAACGAATGGAAACAGGCATAAATTCGCATTTTCTTTTGCGCATTTTGACAAAATTCGCTCAAAAATTTCGATATATTTGGATGGAACCCCAGCTACTCTCTTAGGGAAACTCTAACCCTAAATTTGATATCATCCGGATCGCTGCCTTTTGAGATATTAATATCTCCGTGCTGAGCCGCCGTATTCGAACGCCGTGCTGCTTGACGCCGTACTGGCTGTGTGCCTATCTGAGTGTCTATCTGTCTATCAGCTGTGCATCATGTGAACTCACAGGAGAGCTCGGTGGTCCGGGCCATCTGCCAACAGCAGACCTGAGCCAGGAGACAGACCGCACCGAGAACAAGGACATTCCTCACAACAAAGAGCCAATCGCAGAGCCATTGTGCCGAGTGCAGAGGGAAAGAGATGGAAGGGGGAGGAGGAGGGGGGGGGGGCGTAGACTGACGATGATGATGGGTGCCTGGTGTCGGGCCATTTTCTTTCAACAAACTATCAAGTTATAGGCAAACAGAGGCTGAAGCGGCAGCAGGAATAGTGCTGGAGGCCTGCGTGCCCACCCTCTGCTCTCTTTTGCATAACACGTCTCCGAGCCCCACTTCGGGAGAGCCTGCATTCTGCGTGTGTCTACATGTTGGTCTCTCCCGAGCCGCTGGGAAAAAAAAAAAAAAAAAAAAAAAAACAGACCACAGGATGTATTATTCAGGTTAAAGATGGCTAACATAAGAGCTTATGTCTCTTTATTCAACCCACAAGAGATAAGTACTGCAAAACAAAGCTCCAGTCAGCACAAAGCTGCAGCAACAGCCTGAGAGCAGGAAACCGAGCTGCACCGTGGATCTGTAGCACTTTACAGAGCACGCCGGGGAATCCTTAAAAAAAAAAAAAGACACTTTTATTTGAATATTTCTTTTCACGTGCACTTTTTTTTTTCTCCCTGACACTCTCATTTGATGTTACCCTTACGAAAGCTGCACAAAAAAACGATTGAGAAACCTCATTATATCTCCTCTTTTCTGCAGGAAAATGTGCTGTTCGGTGCACTCCTTTTCCTTTCCTCTGGGAAAGTTCAGAGAAAGGGCCGGGTGGTGGAGGAGCGACGGGGAGCAGGAGCCAAGACGGGGAGCAGGACGGCAGGAGGAGGAGGAGGAGGAGGAGGAGGGATATTGCAGCGACTGCAGGCCTGGCGTTCTTGAGCCACACTTGCTTGGCGAGGCGGTGCCACTGTTTGTGCTCGAGATTAATGATTGCTGGTCCTTTGAGGCTGCGAGGAAAAGGTGGGAGGCGGCGAGGAGGGCCGGGGGGCCACAAGAGTGTGTTTACCTTTCTGCGCCCGTCACTACAGCAAGACGACGGGCCTGCTGAGGCTTAACACTGAGCAGAGAGCGCAGCAGGCCCTGTTCTATTTCCAGTGGACAAGATAAAGGATGCCCATGTCGCTGCGCTCAGACGTGGGAGGCACAAGGCGCAGGGTAGCAGTAATTGCTTGCTATTATTGTGCCCACAGGCTTATTGGTGGCATTTTAACCCTGTGGAGGCAGGCACGGTGGTTTCCTCTATTATTTATTTTTTTCTTTCGCCTGGGCTTTACACCAAACTTCCGTGCGGGTCCCGAGGTGCTGCACGTCCGGGGGGCACGGCTGCCCGCGGCCCTCCCCGCACACAACACACCATATAATCTGCACGGGCGCTTACATCTGCTCATGTAAAAGCTGACACTGTGGAGAATTATATAGCAGTCGTGTTGAAAGCATAACTCTAGTGAAAGGTTTGCTCGCTTTATGATGTTCCAGGGTGAGAGAGACAGAGAGAGAGGCAGTAAAATTTACAAGCTGCCTATTGACAAGGAAAACATTTTTACAGTACAGGTGATTCGGCTGGAGTGGCCTTTTTTTTACGGCTGGAGATGTTAACGTGTCATTAGGATGGGGCGTCGTTACGCGACCTTGTTTCCCGTGCAGTCATCTCGCGCTGCTTCCACTCTTGCGCGGGGGCGTTCGAGCCAAATGACTGAACTAATGAAAGGTGGATAATGACAACTTCATCGCTGCGTTTTCATCCTGCATCTGCGTTTATTAACCGTGCACGCATCGAGCTGAGGTCAGTTTGCCCTTGAAAGGCTCGGCTCAGCCTCTCTGGGTGGATAGACACGTGGGGGAGTCGGAGCTGAGCCACCCGTGGACCTTGGCATTTTTTTGTATGCCTGAAAACTCAAATTTCAACACAACACACCCCAGCAAGGAAAAAGTAAGCTCATCAGATCTTTGATAGTGGTTCTGGTGTCTTTCTACACGCCACTGCTGGTAGAAATTTAGCCTCCATTTGGCTGGAAACAGAGCTTCAAGGCTAAAAGGTGTATATTCACATCAGCCCTGCTTATTTCTAGTGGCGGAAAGTGTCCTACAAACTATTACTCAAGTAGAAGTACTGTTCCTCTGCTGGTATGTGACTGCAGTAGAAGTAGAAGTACTGTTCCTCTGCTGGTATCTGACTGCAGTAGAAGTAGAAGTACTGTTCCTCTGCTGGTATGTGACTGCAGTACAAGTAGAAGTACTGTTCCTCTGCTGATGTTTTACTGCAGTAGAAGTAGAAGTACTGTTCCTCTGCTGGTATGTGACTGCAGTAGAAGTAGAAGTAGTGCAGTAAAAATCTCCTGCAGTAAAAGTCCAAAGTGTCTCATGTCAAATGTCCTGGCAGTAAAAGTGACTGAGCTCCTTTTTCCAAACAGTAACTGTGTGAGCTGGGATCTTTTCCATGCAGTTAGAAAAGGAGGAGAGAACACGCTGCACACTACATGCTTTTAAAGGGGCATTACGCTCAAACTGAAGTGAGGACCCTGTAGACTCAACTGACACGTGTGGAGTAAGCACATCATATGAAGGCTGAGTCTATTTCACTGATATTATTCCGCTTTTTTCCACACTTACTCCACATTTTTGCCGTTTGAGTGAAACGAGCTGAGCCAACAAAGCAGAAGCAGCTGAGAAGCTCATCTTTGCAGACTGGGCTTTTATTGTGAAAGGTTCCACAATCTGTCTTTGATCATTTGTTCTCTGTAATGGATCTAATTTCAAATGTAATCGTCAAGCAAAAATGTACTTATGTAAAATTACTGACTTTAAAAAAATACTCAAAAAAGTACAAGTGCCCAAAAAAGCTCCTCAATTCTAATAACATGAGTTGATTAACTGAGTTGCTTCCACCTTTCATGTGAAATAAGAATAATGAGGAATGTTCCGGTTCAAGGGTCTCGCTCTCTCTCTCTCTACCGTCACCTGTTTCAGAGAGACAGACAGACAAAAGCAAGTGGCAGGCCAGGCGATGGGAAACCTGCTTGTGCGGTGTCTCCGCCACTTTGGGGGGTCCTCGTAATCAAAACAGTGGAGAACCCGTCACCTCAACAGGTCAGGAAGCTGCGATCCCACCACTTAACCCCCAAACCCCCGTCTGTGTGACCCTCCCGGAGGTTCGCCTGCCTGCCCGCCTCTCTGCCTCCACAGACACCCGGACACCCTGCTGAGCATCATCCTGGTTGGGGGGGTGGGCCTCAATAAGAGCGTGACAGCCCTCTGGAGACAGAGCTGTCACGGCCCAGCGGGGGGCGGGGGGGGGCGCCCACCGAGCGGGACAGCTGACTCAGCCAGCGGTGTCAGGGAAGCAACAAAAGCAGGAAAAATGGGACGTGTAAATGTAATTTTCGCCTATTACATAAACGCCATGATAAGAGCAACATGCCTGCACCCGGGGTCTAATTGCAATGAAATCATTTGATGTTCAGCCCACGAAACGGAGCAAACAAATTACAGCGTCGCCTTGCGCAGCGGGTTCATCAAAAATTCATTCCTCATTTTGGGCTGAGAGAGAAATGTTCGCGCCTTTCCTCCGACTCCAGCAGGTAAACAGGTAATCATTCTTAACAATACACCGCTCAAACACGCAGATTCCTCTGGTTTTCACACACACACGCAGAGAGCTTTCATTAAAGGGACAATGCTCTCCACACGGTAGGCGTCCTAAAAGTGCTGAGCGCAACATGTGAATTTACTGCTCGGCTCCTCTTCAGGGCACCCGGAGGAATTCAAGAAATTTCCTTTTTTTGTTGGAGACGCCGTCGCACGAATCTCGCGCTCCTTACGGCCCGCAATAATCACCGAGACAAAGGAGGCGATTCATCGAGGACAAAGCGGCGAGGTGGAAAATAAACGTTAAACATTGCCATTCAAACGCAGGTTTAGTGCATCATTCAGTGTCTCACACACACACACACACACACACACAAAGCAATCATTAGAGCGGTCGGGGTCAACACAGTTTCAACTCTTGTTCCTGCAGCAAATAAACCCTGAATTACTGGCTGCGTTAACCTGAGGAATTACATCTCCATTCTTTCAAAAAAAAGAAGAAAAGAAAAGATAAACCCTATAACAACAAGTAATGACACACAGAGCCTATACTTAGCATTGCAGAAAGTTCAAAAAGCACTTCAGTTTTAACTTTAAACTCCAGGTTGTTGTCTTTTTTCCCCCCACACAAAGCACTCAGACCTCACATTATCCTGAATGCAATCCCGTCAAATGAGTTCCTTTCACAGGCAAAAAGGGGACATCACGAGCGCAGCCTTTAGTCTTTTCACTCAGACGGGCCTGTAATAAAATGGGTTGGGGCACGTCCCTTCACTAACTAGAGGGCAAAGACCATTCAAAGGGTCCAGGGAGTGCGCGGGCCAAATTATAGTGGGCCTGTCGTAAGCCTGGGAAAACAGAAAATGTCTTTTCTCCGGCGCGAGAAAGGCCAGTGGGGCTCGGTGGCCTGAGAGACGACTAACAGGCTCGTCCGCTGCCAAAATGAAATGTATTTACACCGATCTGACACAGACAAGAGCATGAAGGTTTCCATTCACACCAGACACCAGCAGCAGCCGATCGGTTCACTGATTAGTTCCTCCTCTCGTCCTGAAGGAGTGTTAATCAGTAAAAAATTAGCCGGTGTGGCGTTGGGTTGGGACGAACACCTGCAGGCTCTTGGGGATCGCTGACAAACGACTGGCCACAGAAAATCTCCTGGAGGCTCAATTGACAGCAGCAACAGAGTAATGTTAAAGCAGCTTGGGGCCAAACTGAAGCAAAGGTTGGATTAAAAATGGCGATAAAATGTCAGAAAACACAAAGTTGTTTCTTAATCTTAAAGGACCATTCCCGTGATTTTGAACATTTCACTGCAAAAACGCAAAATCTTAAGATTATTTGTGTTATTTCTAGTCAAAATATCTCATTACACTTAAAATAAGACATGATCACCTCAGAACAAAATTTTTTTAGACAATTTTCAAAACAAGTGAAAATTTGCTTGTTTCGTTGGCAAAATTTGCCAGTGGAAAAAGTGAAAATTCACTTGAAATAAATGAAAATTAGCTAGAAACAAGAAACAAATTTTGCCAATGAAACAAGCAAATTTTCACTTGTTTCAAGCAAATTTTCACTTGAAACAAGAGACAATTGTCTAAAAATAAGTTACTTCTGAGGTGATCATGTCTTATTTTAAGTGTAATGAGATATTTTGACTAGGAATAAGACATTTTTGACTTGAAATAAGACAAATAATCTTGGTAAGATTTTGAGTTTTTGCAGTGTTGGTCCTTCTACGGCAATTTCCCCACATTTTACACTGCAACCAGCTATTTTGCAAATCATGTGGAGGTAATAAAGGCTAATAATGTTCTGCTTCTGTGGCGAACAAAGTCCTCAACATTCAGAAACCACACAGCTGATGATTGACTGTGGAAAGCAAAACGTTTCCCCACTTAGGGACGATTTTCCCTGGAAGAGGAAGGAGCATTTCTTTCACTCCGCCTCAATTTCAAGTAATTAAAACCCAACAGTGCTGCTGCTTTTAGGGAAACTCATGTGGAGGACTTTATTCTGGGGATGGAAAACTGGTGTGAAGAAAGTTTGAAGTCTCTTAAAGTTCATTTTCATATCGAATGGAAACCAACGGCTGCATAAAAGGAAGGAAAAATCACTACACTGCAAAAAGTCAAAATCTTACCAAGAGTATTTGTCTTATTTCAAGTCAAAATGTCTTATTACACTTAAAATAAGACATGATCAGCTAAGAAATAACTTGTCTTTAGACAATTTTCACCTGTTTCAAGTGAAATTTACTTGAAACAAGTTAAAATTTGCTAGAAACAATAAACATATTCTGCCAATGGAACAAGCAAATTTTTACTTGTGACACAAGTGAACAAGTAAAGTAACAAGTGTAATGAGATATTTTGACTAGAAATAAGACATTTTGACTTGAAATAAGACAAATAATCTTGGTAAGATTTGACTTTTTGCAGTGTAAAATCTTAGTAGAAACATAAAGTTTACACATTTTGTAGATATGAGACTAACATGCAGAATCCCTGGTATGGCGCTTTGAGAGGTGGTGATGGAGTAAAAGCGTTTTGTAAACGGGTGGTCGCCAGTTGGAGTCCCAGACTGCGCGCCGACATCTGAGTGAGGAAGACGAACAGGAGAATCTGTGCAGCTTCTTCGACAACCCGAGCAGGAGTGAAGCTCCCAGATGTGCTTTGTTGTCTCGCTGAAAACACCACCATGTGGGCTCAGTCAATCTCCCCGGGATAAATCACGTTTAAAAAAAAAAAAAAAAAAGTGACTGTCAAACAACTTTGCACCCGGCCGCTCTGAGCATTCAAGGAAATCAACACAGAGATCCGCCCAGCGCGACCCGCTAAACCCGGCGCTCTCAATCCCCGAGACGGATGTAAACAAAAAGTCGGCTGAAGGCCGGCCGAGTTGAAGCCAAATTACCTTGCCAATCATAAGCGAGCAGGCGGCCACAAATCTCATCTAGAGCTTTTGCAGGAGACAGGAAATGAGACAGGAGTGCGATCCCCTGCCCCCCCCCCACAGGTAACAAGCTTTACATTTTCCTTTGTTATCAGGCAGGGAGCCAAGACTTGTATGTTTGATGTGAAGGGATCTCTTTGTTGGTTGCTCACGTAATCCCGGCGTCCTGTGGGGTCGAACGGAGTGGAAAGACTTTTTTTTTTTTTTTTTTTTTGCTGAGGAAAGCAGCGCCGTTCAGATTCAGGAGGGCCGGGAAAGGTAAAGGAGGACCGAGGGGAGATGAAGTCATGGACAGGTTGGGTCTGGCTCGCAACATGTCACCCCGAGGCGAACATCCCTCTCTGGCTGTCATCATCAGCTTTATCTGAGAGGCCCCCTGATTCCACCGGCTCCTCGCAGGAAAGGTTAACAGGGTAATGAGACTCAAAAGATAATAACACTGCGCTCATAAAACTCCCTGACAGACTGGCGCACAATTTCGCCGCTTACTTTAAATCTCAGGGAATTAATACACTGAGGCTTTTTTTTTTTTTTTTTCTCCCCCTACTGTCGTGGATTTGGAGATTTATGCCAATCATAAAGCGCTGCAAATGATCACAGCCGTCTGATAATCTGCTGAGAGATGATCTGTCAACGTCGGGCATCCCTACATAATTACAGAAGAGCCGATTAAAACTGCACAGATACTTAAAATAATAGAGATTTTCGTATGAATAAATGACTGTCTTTGCCGTTTGCTTTCCTAAACACTCGGAGGCTGCTGGCTGGTTCCTGCTGCACAGGAAGTGATGCGTTTTATGTTCCCGCTTTGTATAGAACAAACAGAAGAAGAAGAAGAACTGGGTAGCTGGCACGGGCAGCGATGGCCGCCATGACAAAGAAACTCAAAGAGAAACTCAAACTCCATCGACAGGAAATCCAAGGCGATAAAGGTCACAAGGTCCCGCCTACGCCGTTTGATTGACAGTTAACACATGAGGAAGTGCTGTGCAGAAACCCCACCGCAGCGAGCGCCTCATCAATAATCCAGAGAGACGCGGAGGGGAAGTACGGTTAACCAGCGGCCGACTTCCTGGTGGCAAAAAGACTCCGGCGAGACGAGGAAGAGGAGGAGGAGGTCATGACTGAACACGAACCGAGAACGCCGGACGACAGTGGGGGGAGGAGGAGGAGGATGGGTGGGGGGGGGGGTGTCTGACAAACTCTTGCCATTTCACGCCTTCCTGATTGATGAACAACCGAAAAAAACAATAGAGAGTGAAAATCCAGACGGACTTTGGGCCATTTCAAGGTAAAACAACATATTTGATAACTCATTAGCCACCGTTAGACAACAACCAAACTGCTGAAACAAATTAAACATATGGCATTATCCATCCCACTGCAAGATTTTTACCTTGAAAAACAAGATTGTAACACACCAGATGAAGATTTTGCAGTACGATATCTGAAATAAATAATTTTTAAATGATGGTTTATCCAGTGGAGGCTGAGTTTGTTTGTCTGCACAGCTGATGGTCTTCTTGGTGCAGCTACGTTTCTCTGCTGTTGGACTGAAGCAGCTGAGGGTTTAATGCCTTGCTGAAGAGCACGTCAGCAGTTCCCTGCTCGTTGAGGGAGGGAAGTGTTACTCATGCATTTCCTCCACCCACACTTTTCCCAGCCTGTCTGGGGATTGAAATCAGCAGCCTCCCAGTCACGAGCCAGCACCACATACACAGCACACCATACACAAAGCTATTGTGGATGTATCTTGAATTCTGAATAACAAGAAAGACGTTTTTTCCCTGCATTTGAAATAATTAATATTTGGAGCCTCTAGGCTCCTTTTACTAATTAATCAACTAAATTGGATGGAAAAGCTGAAATAAAAGCTTCATCTGCTATAGAAATTCAAATTCTGAGCATTTAAAGGCTGTGCAGGGGAGGGCTGCGACTTGGCACTGTTTCAATTTTGCTGAAAAAGTAAAAAAACAAAAAAGAGGAAAAAGAAAACACATTGTGGTGCCAGCAGGCCAGATAACAGCACAAACACGATGACCTCTGCCAAGAAGTACACTGTGAGAACTTGTGATATGATAATGTATGTCAAAGGTTACCATCCTGCGCTGCCCATGTGTCCAGAAAACATGTAATTCTGGAGACAATAATTCAGTTTCTCGGTCTGTTTATCTCCACATACGAATAATAAGACAAAGAGAAATAAAAAAAAAACCCAACATCGTTAATGTGCAGATGAGCTAATATGCCCTCAACGGTTAATTAAAACATCTCAGCTTCTTCTCTTCAAACAAATCCACGTGACAAACAAGGGCAATTGGGTAATATGCAGATAAAATGTTGGATGATGCTCCGCAGATTAAACTGTCAGCTTTATGCATCGTGGCAGTCTACACAATAAAGGAATATGGCTCGGTTTAAAGCACTGTTTTATTTCTCATGGTGCCTCTTAGATAAATGAAGGAGCGGCTGCTTTTGTTGCCTGGCGGACTGCTTAAGCTTTTTTTTTTAGAGCCAAACAAACTTCATTCTATAACACCACCAATCAATATAAATCATAAAATATCCCCCCGAATTCTTGTGAAAACTCCCTCGTGTGCTCTCAGCCTGGCTTTTCATATCTTCTACTTGAATTCCTTCACTCTCGATTTAAAGGAGGCTGTGTTGTAGTGTTTTTTTTTTTTTTTTTAAAGCGGTTTTCCCCGAAGATCCGTCCTCCTAAAGCATTCAGGACAGACAAAAAGCGGGAAGAATGTTTTTTTCTGTGTAAGGAATGAAGCTGGCAGGTTGGGCAGCAGGTCTGGGGATCTGCTGCATGTGCAAACACGGCTGTCTGAGCCGACGGGGACAATGGCCCCGGCTCAGTTTTTTAACGCCGCTCTGTCTAAACACTTGTGGCTTCGACGGCCTGGAGGCGCAGACTGGAGGAGAAGCGGAGCAAGAAAGCAAACCCGGCCTGGAGGCGCATTCTGCTGTTTACAGATAAGAGACACACTGGGCTGAATGGGAGAGCCGCGAATCAAACACTTTGAATGAACTGGGAGACAAAGGCGGGTGACCTCCCGGACCTTCAGCGATGAAACTGTCAAAGCCGCCACCGGATGGGCTCGGAGAGGAGGACGGGGAGGAGGAGGAGGAGGAGGAGGAGGGCGGGTGTGATGAGAAAGGGGAGCGGCTAGCTTGTTTGTTTGCTCATTAGCCCAGCAGCTGGGTGTTTGCCAAAGGTTGCACCACTCCACTCCAGCCAGCCCTCTGCAGCCTGGCATGTCTGCATGGAGCTGCTGGAAAAAAAAGGGGGCTTAGTTCCAGTCGAGGAAGCATGGCAGGCACTCATTTAGCCGGCCGGCTCTGCTGAAGCGTGGGATGCTCCCAAGCAGCGGGGCTCAACCTGGGGACTGGGACTCTCCATTGGGACGTTCAAGACATTTATGCACATTTATCAGCATGGTTTTTTATGTTTTTAATCAATGAATTTCTCTTGTTAAATATACATTTTTGCAGCCTCTGGGCTTCTTACAATATGCAATATGCCTGCACCAGCTCTGAATCCATCCATCCGTAGCTGCAACCTGATTTGTTTTGGGAAATTGGGACCTAAAAGTGTTTCTAATATCACTTCAGAACAGTTTCCAAATCCTGCAAAAACATTTTTTTTTTTACCATGCTATAATATCATATTGTGTAAGGTTTCTGTTTGTTTGAACCAGTACTGCACAACTTTGCTCAGTGACTAAATGAGACTCAAAACTAAAATATAAAAGTCAAAGTCCACAATTCTGTGCATGTACGTCTTGCAGCAAGCATGTTGTGAGGACATTTTGCTCCCCTTTTTGAAGTACTGAGCAAAAATTGACGAAAAATGCTGCTCTTAACTACACAAAGTGATGCAGGAATGTCAGCGTTCTGTTTCATTTAATTTCATTTAATGTGTCACGCAGCCTTGTTCCCTGATTAAAGTTTAAAAGTCTTGCCTGAAGGTTTCAAAGCTGCTGATTAAACAAGCTCGCGCCTGAGAAACGTGTTCTGAGTGAGGGGAAAACGTTGTGTTCCCTCAAAGGTTAATGAGTAAAAAGGAGTGGAGTTAACCAGACAGGAAGGTTCTGTGCCGGCCCACAGACGTTATGAGGTCAAGATTTCCAGGTCAGCATTTAATTCCTGGGCAAGAATACAAATATTTCCCCCTAACAGTCTCTCAAAGCTTCACTGAAAGAGTTCATACTCTGAAATGTTGATTACTCAAATTGTTGGAGACATGAATAATGAGTTGTTTACATTCCTCAACCACAAAAGCACGAACTCAACAGGCCATTTTCACATTTGGAAAGTCGATCACACAATATTGTTAAAGCGTCTGGAAGATCTAATTGGTATTTGTGGCCTGGCGCTCTCTCTCATCTCTCAAAGAGAAAGCAGTGCGTCCACTACAACAATATGAGCTTAACTGTGGTGTTCCTCAGGGGTCAATCCTTGGCCCTCTGCTATTCTCAATCTACATGCTGCCTGTGGGTGATGTTATTCCCAGTTACAACTTTGGCTTCCATTGTTATGCTGATGATGCTTAGATGTTCATCCCCATCAAGCAGAATGACATTTTGTTTGTAGCACTGGCAAACCATGAGGCATTTCAGTGTGAAATTAAAGTTCGCATGTCCTTAAATCTCCTGATGCTTAACACTGGCAAGAATGAAATGCTGGCCTGACACATAAGCATATTTTTAGTGATCTTAACCTAAATTTTGACAACTGCTTCATCTCTCAAAACTCTACAACGGACAACCTTGGTTTAATTTTTGAGTCCAGTCTCTCGCTCAGTCTCTCACATCAAAAACACCACCAACAGCTCTAAATAAACCTGAACTTGAACTTGAACTTGAACGGGCTGTGGTCATAGTTAGATCAAAATAACTGTTGATACTAATATTATGTTTTAAAGCTGATGTCAGGTGATACTGACAGTCTGTCGGTATATTGGGCCATCTCTACTTTCTATGTTGCTATTTTAATGTCAAACTGCTTCCTGTTTCTAGTTGGATTTGCTGAATATAATTGTTTCCTGGTGGGGAAACTTATTTCTCTCACTTTTCCTGCACAGGGGCATGACATTTGCAATTTAAGATATTCTGCTGATCTCGTAAAATTTTGTGAGACTGTGCTGCACAGAATTCAAACTTGTCACATCTGGAGCTTGCTTCTAACCATTTTCAGTGACAGACATGAGAAGCAAACACAATCATTTTTAGTGCACTATATAAGTTTCTCCCTTGAGCCGAACAAATGGAGGAACTGCAGCTCTGCCTCAAAAAGTACGGAGGAATTTGAGATGTAAGACGTAGTTTAGCTTTACCAGCGTCTTCAAAAGAGCAGTCACTGTAGGCACTTCACAGCCTTGGGGCTCTTAATAATTCAACTGTGGTAGAGCCACAAATGGCAAGTCCTCAAATGGTCTATTTCTGTGTGTCCTGGGCCACAATGTTTCTGAAAAGCTTATTGAACAGACACTCGCACGGCGGACGCTCGCTTCATTACGACAGAAACTTCACACATCACAGCCGCACGCACGCAGGAGATGCCCGTCAAAGGAGGAACCAACAGAAAAAGGGTGTTCTGCTTTGAAACAGCCGATTCACAAAAATCCAAATTCATGATGTTTGAATCCAACAAACCAAGCGTCCCACTGAGCAAGTCAAGGAAAAAACTGTCAGTGCAGGGTTTTTTTTTGGCGGGGGGTGGGGGGGTGGAGTTGTTGCACAAACAGCTTTTTTCAACAGCGGAAACGCCAGCGCTTGTCCCGGTCTGAACTTCATTTTGTGCTGTTTTTTGATGTTGATGCTAAGTACCGAGAGCAGACAAACAACTTCCAGCTGAGTAGAAAGTGATGGAGTTTCCTGACATGAAAACTAAGCACAAACACTGCAGACTTTGCAGCGTTGGCACATTTCAACACAGATCTCTGGTTCGCTGGTTCAATCTGAGAGCCGAGACCAGATTTGGGATCACAAAGCGGCTCACACGTTCAGAGATGGTCTATGGAATCTGAAAAGATCCATTTCTACAATATTCCCACAGCCAAACAATGTGGGAGACAGGTGCGTAGGAGATGTGATATAAAAATCAAATTAAAGAGGATCCCACACACAGCAACACCATTTATTCATCATAATGACATTTCCTTTAGAATAATCTTACAAAGGTCTAGAGGGACCGAAACGTCATTATGATAAACAAATGGTGATGACATGCGAGAGCACTGTGTGGGATCCTCTTTAGTGTAAGAAAAAATCTATTTCCGAAACAAAAATCTATTAGCATGTTTTATTCTTTGTGTTTAATGTCTTTTTTCTTGTGAATTTATGCAGTCCTGATGTTTCTTGAAACAATTAATGTCTTAATGTGCTAACGAGTGACATTTTCACATAAAAAAAGTCATAAAACAAGTGCTAATTGACAAAACACAACAGTGAACAAATTGATTTCCAGCTAATGTAATACTTCAGTGTCTGGTGGGTCTTTCCCAGGGAAAATCTTTAGGAGTTAACTTTTCAGAGACCAATTTCGCCGCATCACCAGGTGATTTCCGAGAAGAGGAAAAACACCAACAGGAGCGGCCACTTATCACTGAAAATGTCAACAAAATAAAAAGAAATAAAACATCCAAGGATCTCATGGATTGCCACTTTAAAGCAGCCTGGGAAGGTAAATAAAACGATGTCAAAGGTCACCATTTTCAGTTACCGGCTGTAACTTTTAAGTCAGAAGTACAGTTTGTCCAGTTTAGTTTGCAGTCGGCAGCAGTCGTCCCTGCTCTGCTAACTTCAGGTGACTTTACCTGTCTGCACTCACTGATCAGGCTGAGAGGGGAAAGTGCTGACTCTTCGTCCCAGAAAGCCTGCTGTCTCTCAGGGCCTGGGTTAAATTCGGTCACTGCTGTCTCTTTTTATTCTCTGGGCTTTTGGTTTGTCCCTCGCTGTCATTCTGCATCCACATTTTCTAATTTTCTATCCCCTTCTCTCTCTGTCTGTCTCTCTTTTGCCAGTTTGTTTTGTTCCCCCTCACTGGTTTCTCCCATGTAGCCATGTCCCTCCTATTCAGCTATTTTTCTCCCTTTGTGATTTTCCCTTTCCGCTCCCTCTCACAGTCTTGAAGTGTGCCTGCGGTGCATGTCTTATCCCCCTGTGGGACACGAGGTCCCATTTGGCTTTTCCTCTGATCACATGGGCGGCATTGAGCCATGGGAAGGCCGCAGCGTGAACACCAGTCAGAGGCGACCCGGTCGTCACAGAGGAATTATCACCAGAGCTTTAGCGTTAATCCACCGAGGGGGCCTTGGAAAAAAGGCGGTTTCCTCTAATATACATATTCTGTCCAACTGCAGTCAGATCCTATTAGAGCCTTTAATGTCACTTCACCGCCAAAGCCCACTGGGCACAAAGTCGATGGATATGAATCCCACATGCTTAAGATATTCCCTTTGGCATATAGGAAGTCGGCGATGCCCTCTTTTGAAGGAGCTTACTATATTCGCCTTTTAATCTTATTGTTGTGAGAGTTTGAAATGAAGTTTTCACCGTCAACGTCAAATCCAACTTGTGCAGCGTGTCAGACAACAACAGCAGTCGTAGTTACCGCTAAGATCGTTTCTCTGTGACCAGAAAAACCCTGCAAAACAGCTCAGGGTGTTTAACCGAGCAGAAGAAGCCAGTGGCTCAGAGGCACTGAGATGAAACTGGTCAGATGTGGTTTGAGTCACTGATTAAACGTTTTCATAGCCAAAATGAGGGTACAGACAAAAAATGGGGCAGAACCATAAAGTCAAAATCAAACATCACAATATCTTTGACCAAATATCTCAATATTGATGATATTGTGGGAATGACTACTGGTGCTTTCATAAGATATTAACACACAAGAGAGTTTTGATAGTTACTGGTAATGTGGATATTGCCGAAATTGTGAAATGTACCTTTAAGATGTGTATAGCATGTTGCCTTGATACGAGATGAAGCAACGTGTTTCAAAGGCGTACATCATAGAAACTGAATGGGTAGGGCCTGCCTGGGCCTTCGGTTTACGGCAAATCAGAGTACTTCCGAGTGCTTCCCGTTGTCATGGCAACAGCTGTAAACGTACATCGCCGCGTCGGCAGAAGAGCTTGTTTACGTCGGGAAAACTGATGCACGGGCCTGGAACTGGTAAGGTGTTGGTGGCTTTGCCTTAACATTATTCAGCTTTGGTGATCTTCGACACAACTCATAACTTTGCTCATTTTACCTATGACATCACCTATGACATCACCTGGACAGGTGACAGGAGGCCAGGTGATGATTAATTGTAGCCTTATGATGCCCACAATCTGAGCTTTAGGAAAAAATCAAATGGTTTGCATCTCTGTCCAATCAATGGAGAGATCTCTAACTGTTTTATTTGTGTCCTGTTAACTCTTAAGCTCTTAACCCATTCACTTTGTATGGTGCACACGCTGTGGATGGATGCATAATGTTGAGCTCTTACCTCCCTTTCAACCCAGAGGAACGTTTAGGTTGCATGTGGCCTCTGTTTTGTTCATGTGTGATAAAATAGTGGCTGTACAACTGGGCTTGGTGAGGCTGAACCAAGAAACACAGATCCAAACTGTTAGAATATGGAGACCAAACAGGTAGAGACACATATCCAAACAGCTGCAACAGTCTAATAAGTTCAAGATTTCCCAGATGATATGTAGTCTTACATCACGATATCAATATATATCGCCATGCCCTGATACTACATTCGGGTTGGTTTGCATACATGATAACTCCTCTCCAAGCCTCTGTCACTGAGAGCTGCAGCAGGAACAAATGTCATTGGTAATGTATGAGCCGTGCAGCCTTGGAGAGACAGTGTGACCGGGAGGGTTTGCATTTTTACCAACGCAGCGCGCACTGAGGAGACGCATTGATGCTTTGCTTCAGCCTCATTCCTGTACAACCTCAGGTAAACGCTTTGTTAACACACCTTTGGAAAAAAAACTGGCCGGTGTCACCCGGAGCGCTTGTCCTGATGGCGACACTGTTCATGAGGTGCCCTACATTTCGATTGCTGAAGGGACTCACGACTCGCAATGCCAGGAATTCAAGCCTTGAGGCGCTGGTGATATATTTGGACATGGTGCTGCATGTTGCCGTGCACTGCTGCCCATCCCTGCGGGCTATATGATGTATTTCAGCGGTATGTCGAGCCTGGCGGCGTGTTGCATTAGTGCACACAGACAGTAATGATTTAACTCTGCCGGGGCACGCGCATGCGTATGTTACCCATCAGCAGTGCCCTCCGTAGATATTTGGGGGCCCAAGGCAAAAAAATCTTTTGGGCACCCTTGTCTTTTTGTATAGAGAAGCTGATGTAGATCCAAAACATGAACAACCTGTAAGCTTTTTTTCACCCTCTGAACAAAACCCACTTTAGTTCTTTTAATTTTTCATTTTTTGGAATTTTAGGATTTTTTTTTTTTTTTTGAGCAATTTGAGTGATGAGGAGTAGCTAAAAATACTGTCAAACACTGGGAAATATATCTTTATTGGTAACTCTTTACATTAAGAGCACAACAATTAACGTTAATTAATGCCGTAATAAACATTAAGTAACAGGTAATAAACATTAAGTAACAGGTAACTAACCGTTAACTAATGTGTCTAAGAATCATGTGCTAATGCTGTTCATGCTAAGGTATTAATTTATGTTATTTAAGGGTTATTGTAGATATTAACATTAGTAAATGCCATAATAATCATTAACTAACAGTTAACTAACCACTATGGCATTAACTAACGTTAACTAACGTCGATTGTTGTACTCTTATTGTAAAGTGTTACCTCTTTATCTTACTCCCTCTAAGCTCAGCTAGTAATTTATGTTGGAAATGTCAGCAAGAAATGGGAACATTTTTGCATACAATTTGGTCATGTAAACTTGTTTACCCATTTTGAAAAAAGTATTAGAATGCATCGGAAAGTGGCTAGAGACTGTGCCTGCTAGAAGACCAAACTGATCTGCCTGGTACATCAAAATATGATTTTACAGCAGTAAAGGTCGGGGTTGTTACAGCTGCCTGAGTGATCTTCAGATCCTCAGTACATCCTCTCTGGATGTTAAAAAATGGATGGAATATATGGTAGAAATAGTATCATATGAACAGATGTCAGCCAGACTCGAGGATGAGGGTGAGGATTTTAAGAGGAAGTTGCTCATCGCCTTTTTCCCCATGTTTTTGAAAGAAATCAAGTGAATTTGTTCAGGTTTTAATGGGTTAATTAGGCTTTAGGGGCCCTGTATTGAAGAAGGCGGGACCCCAGACCTGCCTGGTGACCACGAGTGCCTTTGCTTTCTGAAACGTTTGGGTGAAATGACCGAGCCGGATTTGCCGAAGTGAGCGGTGACATTCAGAAAGTGATGTAAGCATCACAGCTGACGCGAGCTGGCAGGACGGGGCCGTTTCAGACGACCTGAGGGCAACATCATTAAAAAAACTCTGTTTACACTGGGCTTCACCCAGAAGACACATGCTCCTCTGGCAGCGCGGCGCAGCCCTCTGA
The DNA here is from genome assembly GCF_902150065.1 of Myripristis murdjan. Taxonomy (NCBI): domain Eukaryota; kingdom Metazoa; phylum Chordata; class Actinopteri; order Holocentriformes; family Holocentridae; genus Myripristis; species Myripristis murdjan. The sequence continues at coordinate 33,695,048 of NC_043988.1, forward strand.
GCCTCATTTGATTCATCGTGTTGCAGGGCTGGAGGTGAGAGACAGCTGAGCACTAAATGATTTAGTGAGGACGCAGAGCAGCAGCCAAACACCGACTCTCCGGGCCTCGGCAAGTTGCTGGCCCAAACTCGGCCGTCTGATCAGCGCAAACAAGCTTCAGCCGTGGGAAGTCGGGCATGAAGGCAGCGGCACTTTTCTCATTACTCCATAGGGGAAATGTGGAGGATCACTCACTTTTTTGGCCTCATCTCGCATCCCGTGCAAAGTGAGGAAGCACCTGGGCTTCCACCAATATGTTTTTGATTTTTTTTTTTGCATCAAACCTGCAATATTTTGTACCAATATTCTACAAAACCCCAAATTTTAGTCCTGTAACACAGTGTCATTCCATCAAATGACGCAAAAACTCGCAACTCCGTCAGCCTTGAATGGCCAGCGCCAACCAAACAGCCACCTCTTTAAAGCCACGAAACGCCAGGACCAATCAGCATCCTCGAGGGACGACATGCATAGTTTTAGGTGATGACGGCAGCTAATCGGAGAAGTGCACAGTATCTGAAAACAGAAACAACGATCCAATCAGCTACCACATCTGCCGATTCTAGCCCAAATGTCTTGAACGCCGGAGTAAACCTTCTTACAAGAAAATAAAGCTACATCACGGCTTTTTATGTCACTGAAGTCAGGGGGGAATATCCATTGTGTCAGTGGTGACGACATCATGGCGCAACGTCCAGTTTTTCATAAAAGGCCGCGTTTGTCTAATTCTAAAAGAAGCGATATTCTTCCTCTGATCTTTTATACAGGTTTGCAAAGTTTGGAAATGTATGATAAAAAGAATTTGGTCATTTCCGTGCCTTGAGCAGTTTGGGAATTGCACAACCAAAAAAAAAAAAAAAAAAGTTTGGAAATATGTTGCACTGTCCTTTTATAAGTAGAGCTACATACTTTCTGTGGTTTTACAGCCGTGTCCTCCCCGTCATATCTCTGAAGAATTACCAGCGTGACTCTACTACTATACTGACCACCAGGTAAATCTTCACGTCAAATCAAAAGAAATTAATGGTGGGCAAAAAAAAAAAAAAAAAAAAAAAAGCTTTGAAGCTGAAAGTGCGTAGGAAGCAGGTTTTGTTCTTTTGATTATTTTCCCTGCTACAAAAGCCATGACCGGGGAGCTGAACTGAACTTTGAGTCCTGAGGGCTTCCATTGTGGCTTCCACTTTAATCTGCATTTTTTTTTTCTTTCCATTTGCTCTCCTACCTCTTACCACTCCAGGTGTTCGGGGCGGAGGGGGGAGGGGGGGCCTCTTCACTTTGAACTCCAGAAGGGCCCCTTACCTGTCTGTGTTCGAACATGCTGGGGCCTCCCACCTGTCTTTCACACACACACACACACACACACACCTCCTCCGCTCCCACCACCTTCCCACAAATCACCGCCTGAACCGTTTTTCTCCTTACTTCCAACAATTATCCCCCTTCGATTCAGCCTTCAAAGCCAGATGGGATGGTAACGCCGAGCGGCAGGATGTGTTTCCCGTGCGTTTTACGGCGGTATGTGCGTTACTGCTCGCTGTTCTGAGCTTTACTGTAATTATGCTGATAACACAGCAGCACAGACACAGGAATTTGTCATTATTTGCCATTTGAACGTGCGCCTGAAAACCTCCCGGGAACCACAACTCCACCGCTGAGAACTGTCTCGGAGGCTTTTAAGAGCGATTACCAGTTGTTCCCCGAGCCGAAAGTGCTGTTTTTCCTAAAGTGGTGCAGAGCGCTGCAATTCATTATCTTTGCGCCAGGGTTCAGCCGATACGGGGTTTCTGAAAGCTGACATTGATAATTTTTAGGCCGAAGACACTTAAAAAATGTTGATGTAGTGTATTTTATACATACAGCTACACAGTGTGAAGCAATGCAGTTCGTCACCTCTTGCAAGGGTTTGACCAATATGTGGTTTTTGCGGGCCGATACTGATGTTTGCTGATGTTTGCTGACTGTGCCGATATTCTTGGTATTTTCCATTCCTTTCCATAATTGTCATTCCAAAAAAATCTAAGGATTTGGTGTTTTCACTGAAGTTTTATTCTGGTCATTCTGAAACATCACTAGAAAATGAAACTCCACTGACCTGGCAATGTTAAAGAAGAGAGTGGTCATTTATATGTTTATTAACATGTACATTTACATAAAGTTTTATATGATGAACTATTGTCCAAAACACACAACTGTGATATTTTGAGAAAGAAAACTGTATTTTTGGTAACCTTTTCCTTTTCCAGCGTTCCTCTTGCACCAAGAATCTAACAAACTGTTTACAAGACATTCATGTATTATTAACAAGCCACTGGCTGCTGATTGGCCGGTGGTATTGGTGGCACCGCCCTCCTCATTTGCATCGCCAATGGCTGCTACCCTGCAGGCCACAGGGCTACTAAAGCATGAAGCAAATTCAAGACTTGCTTTTTAACTTCCAATTTAAAATGGATGGCTGATTTTTGACAAGGTCGAATTGTGACAAAACAGCTGGGAACAATTCTCATCGGCTTGTTTTTCTGGTGACATCATTTCCCACAGAGAAGCTTGTTAAATAGGAAGGAGTACCTTTTCCATCATGTAAAAGAAACACGCCAACATTTTGTAAAAATACTCTTTTTCTGGCTTCCCCAGACTGAGACAAGATGTTGGATCCCACCAGTGGTTTGGTTCCTCTGAGTAGCATTTCCTGTTAGCTTAGCATAAAGACTTGAAGTCTATGGGAGTCACTAGCCTGGCTCCATCAAAGAAAAAATCCCAAGACATGTTTTTAAAATACACATGATAATCTGGGTAAATCAGACAACTTCAGAGTTGCTTTATTTTTTCACTCCGACGGAGCTAGGCTAACGACTCCCATAGATTTCAAGTCTTTATGCTAAGCTAACAGGAAATGCTAAACACAGGAACTGAACCACTGGGATGTACAGAGGTGAAAGTCGGAAAAGGAGTGTTTTGGCCAAAATGTTGGAGTAGTCCTTTAAATAACATCCCAGACTGCAACACCCATGCTAAAACTAACCAAAACAAGGAAACCCCACCCGGTTTAAAGCTAAATATCAGCAAACTGATGTCTAACTCTACCTTTACCAATGAGGTTGTATTCAAAATGCAAATGCATGGAAATTCAAACGGTTGCGTTGGCGTACGTGTCAAACCCCAGCCACTACGGAGCGTCGCTGCTGCAGCTACAGTGCGTTTTGCCCGTCGCCGCCTGCAGCCAAACGCCATGACTTTGAATGTTTGAAATGAGCTGCGAGGCGAGATGTGAGGATCCAGCGGCGTCAGGTTATAAAGAATACAAAACAACAGCTCATCTTAAAAGTGAGACCCTGGACGCCGGCCAACGCTCTGCAAGCCGAACAACAGGAAAAAAAAAAAAAAAAGATCATCACAGACTCGTATCAACTTTGAAAAGAGCGTCAGGCGCTGACGGCGAAGCGGGAGAGGTGGGAGTCGTAGCTCCAGCTCTGTGGCGGTACGAATGTTTTTTTTTTTTTTTTTTCCAGCCAAGCCCTCATCATACTCTCTCATCGCCATTATCATCCACAAAGTCAGTAGCCGGCATGCATTATTGATGAGACACATCTTCTCCGCTACATCTCAGACAACAGAGGATGTGCAGCAATCCCCATTGATAATACAGCACGCCGTCTACCTCCTATCTCTGCCTACACCCACACACACTCTTACTTACTCACACACACACACACACACACCTCACGACTTCAGACCTTCAGACGTACCAACTTGGTAATTTCCCCCGTGAATAATACATGAGCAAATACCCATCAGGCTTTGCAAACGGACTCAACGCCCTAATTCCGTGGGCGGACGGGATGATCCAAGTGAAAACTTCAGCCAGTGATATTAGAGCAGTAAAATGGGATGAGAAGGAGGGGGTTGTACCTACCGCATACAGCGCTCCCTGGTAGACGCAAGCTCCTGGGATGATATGGAGATGGAGGGAGGGGGGAGGGAGAGAAAAGAGGGAGAGGTATCATTAGCATTAGAAAGTCCAGTCATGAGTGCACCGTTTGTATTGATATGTTATGAAACTCTTATTTGCCCGGGATTATGCAAATCTTTCACTTGTCATTCCTGCTGACGCCCTGGGGAGGGAGGGGGTCAAACTGCAGGTATCAGCCTCATGAACGATGAGGAATCGATTCCCTTTGCGCTGCATGTGAGGTCGCATCGTGCACGTCAACTCTGACACGTCTCCTCCTCCACCGAGACGTGCGCCTGCGTTTGATGAGTAAAAGTTTCTGCTTCCTAACGGCGGGGGAGGGGGAATAATCCGGGGGGGCAACTCATCAAAAATCCTCCCCGACTCAAAGCAAACCATGACGTTACACTTTAAAGGGGCTCTATCACGCCGATTCAACCCTCTCTTTATTTGCTACATGTATGATCTAATGATCTCTTTCATTTCAACTTTGAGCTAAATTTACTTTCAAAGCGTCAAGAGGAGCGACACTCTCATCCAGAGCCGTCTGTACATCTGATAACCCGATCATGAAAGCCCAGAAAATGGGACGTTTAAATTGAAATACCGGAGCGCCGATGATTATCTCGGCCCAATTTGAAAGTTAAATGCTAAGAAAACACTGAAGATTGACAGACACGCGCCTCAGCGAGCCCCGAGCTCGGACTCTCACAAAGGAGGGCCAGAGAAATCTGATGCGCCTCTGGGGAAACGATCCAGGGAGGTAAACAGAGTTAACATAATGGGCCTAGTGGGAATACTGGAGTCCGGTTACAGTTGTAGCCTAACACGAGATGCCTGAGAGTGAGGCTGTTTACCACAACAACAACAGCACAGCTCTGATTCCTGCGCGGTTGTATTTTAATCTTCTCGTACGGGAGGGACAGTCACGTCGAACCGCATCGCAAAATCTGGTCAGTTAACCGGTTTAGAGCTTTTCTGTAAACAGCGTTCAATTTGCATTATTGTTATTCAAATTAATTCTGACTTTAGATAGTCATTAAGATCACGCTGGGCGTCTCCTTAAGCCCATTAGTTACGACAGAAATAAGTTTTGGGTGTGTTTAATTGAAATGTTAATTGATCTAGTGTGCATGCGGTTATTGAGAGATTGCATTAAGATTTTGAGCAAGCTTATTGATTTGATATTACAGTTAAAGTTAAAAAAAAAAAACACAAGAATGGACTTTTTTCATAGTATTTATAAAGAAAAAACGAATAATTGATTGCATTCTGCGTAATTTCACATACTCCATCATGTTTCAGCGGTGAGACATTTGGAGAACTGGAACTCCAGAAAATTCTGCGATAAAATATGGAGCGTGTTTGTTGGACTGGTAGATATGCATGCAGAAGGTTTGTGCTTGTTCAAATGTTGGGGAGGAGAGTATAATAATACAAATGCCAGCTTTTTTTCTGACCCCCTCCAAGTTTGAAGCCACTTCAGTGTAATCTCCCTTTAATGTTGGCAGAATGTGAGCGGTTAAAGCCCTCCAGTCATTCCTTCACACGTCCGGTCCAACAAGCCGCACTCATGTCAGTGTAAACTTCCAGCTTTTCAAACCGTTTGGCTCTGCTTGCTGCTGTGCTGCAGTGGGAGAAGGTTAAAGGTGGGAACTTGCCGGGAAACAAGTTAAAAGTTCTGAATTTTAGCGAAAACAAGCGCTGCCGGGTGGATTTGGACACGTGCCGAGATGAAACCGAGGATGCAAATGATATGGGAAAAGGTCTGAAGTCATGTTCTGCTGCACGCATCATCTCCATCAGAGCGCAAAAGTAGCTTCAGAAAGCCAGATTTCCACATGCGGCTCGACTTGACATCCTCTCCCATACGCACAGAGATAAAAGGAGTCAGGTACAACTGCAACTTCAACACCCCTCAGTCTGATCGCCCGCATGAAATAACATCTTGAATGGGTCAGTTCAGTGATACCTGCAAAATCTGATTTATATCTCTGCGCTTCACCTTTACAAATCTTTTGATGGGAGCGACTGTGCAGAGGCTGATGGTCTTAGATTTGATGGCTGCTGCGATTGAAATGCATGTAAGCTGCAGGCTGTGAGAGATTCAAAGAGTTTTCAGAAAGCTAAAAGTTAAAAGGTACGTATAGTATGCACGATTGAGGCTGGCTGACAACCCCTGCATTTTGTATTCACACTCGGTGCACTCTACTGCGGACGGCAGACCTAATTTTGACCCAGTTGAATGAGGCTGTAAGCATCTGCACAATTACAGACAGAGCCAAACCGTCCCCCCGGCAAACCAGATTATAGACTCACCTAGGGATTATTGCTGGCTGGTGAATAATGACGTCCTGAAAAACTGAATTTAACAGTCAGCGCCTGGCTGTTGAGTCAGCTACATGAACTTATTTCAAGCCCAGGTATTCTGTGCATCAGAGGTGCCCTGCATCTGCTTTCAAAGAGAGTCCCATCAGCAGGAGGAATAGCTGAATTTCACTTGTATTTCTGTTCCTGGACGTTTGCACAATGAGAGACTAAATGAATCTGACCATTCTGGTTCTCAGTGTCTTGAGGGAGAAATCTTGACAAGATCCTGTCAGATGAGGTCTGATTTGATGATATGATCCTTGATTTGAAACAGCTTGGGAAGCCTTGTTTTAAACCCCATCACTTCTCTTTCAAGTAAAATCTTGGCCAGAATCAAACAAATATCTGACTTCAATTCACTCCTGGACACTCCTCTGCTTAACCCTGGGAAACTGCAACCAGCATCGGGGCTAAAGCCGGGTCCGGGCCCCCCTGAGGGGTCCCCGGGGAGCTTCCAGCCGGTCCTCAGCTACATCAGGGATAGTTAGACTTCACTGTAACTTACTTCACTGGAAACGATCCCAGTTAGATAGGCTAATAGACACATCTCACCACAGAGATTTGCACTCAGCGTTGTCACCTGCCTGCGTGCAGAGCAGACTGTTTCTATCCTAAATGGACAAAATTCCCAGAAGGGGTCTTGGGACACAGTCTGATCAGATGAGGGGTTTGTGGCTCTTGTTGTGCCTCTGCCCGGGGTGAATACGCTGGAGAGCCTCTGACCTACATAACAACCTGAACAACTGGTTTGTTCAAGAGACCCAAAAATACCCACCGTGTATCCCGCGGGGGACGGTGAGGATCCCGGCCAGAGCGCCGACGAATATCCACCATCCGCCCATGGTGCCAGCCAGAGAGGGCAATAAATCCAAAGGAGAAGGAAAACGCGGCGTGTGTGTCTTTAGCTCAAATCAAAGCGGCGCTCAGATCGCATTATTGGCGTTCTGGAGTGCCAAAAAAACACAAACCAGGGAATATCCTGCGTTTCTGGTTAAAAATTGCGCGTAGGAGAGCAGAGAGGGAAAGAAGCGCACCGGCTCCGCTGCGCTGCGCTGCGCTCCGGCAGGACGACTGCGGTCCAAAGCAAACCAATCCAAAAAGAAAAGAGAGAAAAGAAGAGTCGCAGCACCAAACTCTTGCTGATCCGTGCAAGGTGGTTTCCCCCCTCTGTCCCACCTCCGGACGGCGGGTTTAAAAGCCGTAAAGCATGACGACGAAACGGAGGAAACCGGGAGGAGAGCGTGTAATTACAGTCCAAGTTAACAGGCGCTCCCCCGGAGTGATAAACGTGGCCGGTGTTTTTTTTTTTTTTTTTTTTTTTTTTTTTGGAAGTGACTTCTTGCGGTGCGGTCTTGTCCTCCCCAAGCCCCCACTTCTTCTTCTTCTTCTCCTCCTTCTCCAGGAGGGACGTCCCACCTCCTCACACACACACACCCACCCCTCTCCCCTCCCTCCCCTCACCTCTCAGTCTTGTGCGTGTGTATTATAATCTGAGATGATGCAGGACGCTCTTCCTCAGGGATTTAAAAAAAAAAAAAAAAAAGGAGAAAGACAGATTTGTGATGCTGGTTGGCGCAGCGGTGACAGATCACCGTGCACCCCGGCCGGCGCGGCGCAGCGGCGGGCGGAACATGCGCTTATTTACAGGCTGGAGACGCAGTTTAGTTAACAAGACGCAGAAAAATATGAGCTTAATTATTCCTGTTCGGGCGGCGCTGCCACAGTTTAATGTGCTTTATTTTATGATCATCTCCTATGATATTGCTATAGTATTTTCCTACAATTCCTACAGGGACAACACTGTGCCCAACAGCAATCTTACACTTTAATTGTCTTTTTACCCTCCATTCAGTTTCTGTAATACTCCTATAGTGACCGACAGTATGTCAGGCAATAGCATAGCAAATTGATAGTGGCCTCATTATACCTTATTATAGGCTATTTAATTGGCCTCCTATGATATCACCAGACTATGATATAACAATTTAATCCTCTGTAGGAAATTAAAGTGTCCGTACTTCTCAATAACGAGTTCATAGTGACCTTATCATACACGGTGGTATTTTCCACCCCACAGTGACACGGTAATATTCCTGTGGGGATGTGTGGTAGTCACCGTGAGTTCATACAGTGACCTTACTGGAAGCCACTTTATTGGATTTTTATCCCCTATGATATCACTATAATATTCCCATAAGCACCTGGTGAGTTTGCAGTGACTTTGAATATGTTTTCAGGTGTTTGTACCGCCTGTAATACCATTGTAATAATCCTATGATACTCACATGGAGTTACTGATGAGTTTATGGTGATTTTATTGCATTTGGTCCAATTTTAATTGACATGTTTGAACTTATCACTATAATACTCCTGATGGGATTATATTATTTTCTATAGTGTTACTATAGGATTTCCTGGAGGATCATTTCTATGTGTTTATACAGTAGGTCTTACAGTTGTATTGAGGTTCTGGTGTGATATTTCCTGCTGCACTGTATTACAGGACCACTGGAGCTGTAGTTTCTGATGTGGTGTTTAATCAATGGGAGTGCAGGCTCTGAGATTCCTCAGTGTCACATGGCAGCAACCTGATCTCCCCTCAGCCCTTTTGTCCTCTGCCAAAAACAGGGATCAGAAAGTTTTTGCCTTTGAACAAAGTTGCCCGCGAAGCAAAAGCTCCGTGCTGCCTTAATGCTGCTATCTGCTCCCGCTGAACTGAACTGAGCTGCACCGAGCCGCTTATGAGCCGAGATAGTGCTGCATAAAAAATGTGGGTTAACTAGAGCTGTGACCTCCGTGTCAGAGAACCACCGGGATGAACAAAAAAACAGTCTTATTAGATGAATAATTTAAGCTTTTCCTCTTGAAAGACCCCTCAGCTTTCAAACGTCTTGTGGCATCTGCTGTTGAAATGCGGGTGAAACTGAGGTGAGTTTATGACCTCAGATTGTTTATATGTCAATAATCACACTAATCTGGAACGTAATTATTCCCCAGTGGGAAGGTTTAGCTTGAGTGTAATATAAGGTGATATTTTACCCTCTTCGGTGAGGTCAGAGGTCAGCTCAAGATGCTTTAGTGACTAAGGTGCTTGAATTAGATGGTGCAAACTCACTGCAACACCCCATGTTGTCCCAGTGAGCCATCTGAGAAGATAAAAGCTGCAAAATGTGATTAAAAATCCAGAGTTATCCAGAGTCTGTAGTGCAGGTGAGGTGTTGACCACCCTGGGTAAATATGATCCAAATAACCATCTACATATGCTGTGTAATCTGCTGAGACTGTTAATGAAATCTTTGCCTGGGGCCCCTGAAGGTCCAAGAACCCAATTTTATTGAACTACAAGTCAATATGAAAACGGGATTGGCTACTTTTTTATGTTACTTCATGTCAACAGAAAACCTCATTTTTCCTGTTCTCATTGTTTCCCCATTTTTTAGCACCTATATTTGTATTGTCTGCTCGCTCTGTGCTGAATCCTATTTCATGAGGCTGCAGCGACCCAACTTCCCCACCAGGATCAATAGTCTCATCTCAAAGCCTACTGACTCTATACCAACCCAGCATGTGAGAAATGTATTTTTTTCACTATTGTAAGTCTGCACACGTTCTTGAAAATGATTTCAAGATGTGTCTTAGGCTATATCTGTGATTAGGACAGCAGGCGCTTGCGTTCGCCTCTCCAAAACAAGTTGTTAGCAAGCACAGATTGAAATTCAAGGACTCAAAAATGATGTTTTGGGGTTGGATGAGTCATAATGAGACATCATAGATGCCTCATTTTCTACTGACGCAGCATCAAGTCCAAAAAAAAAAATTCTGCTGAAATCTTTCATTTTCAAACTGATGTTTATGGAAAAGGAAAAAGTACACTTCTAACATACAAATCAATAAACAGGTACACCTTTGGGAGGAATGTCATTCATCCACCTCTGGGAAATAATGAGTATTTGTAGCCTTAAGGCCTCTGACTGGCAGTGACATTATTAATCAAATTTAAAAAAAAAAAAAAAAAAAAAGGAAAGAAAGAAAGAAAGAGTTCAGAAAGACAAAACAAAGCTTGTCATTTGGTGACAAAAGTCATCATTCCGGAAATGTGTGCATGTTCATCAGTTCAAAGTGGTGTGGGCTGTGTGAACACTGCCACCTGCTGGCCACATGGCGGTACTGCACCTGAGCAAGACCAATCAGCAACATGAGAGGAGGCATCAGGATGGGAACCACTCAACTTCTCCAAATTCTAAAATAAATTAAATTTCATATAAAAAGAACGCATATCGGTGTGAAGTACTACGACTTGGTCTACGTTACCAGACACACGGGAATCATCTGGAAGCGCTATTCTATTCCAGAGAGATGAATATATTCCATTAATTGAAATGTAAGGCTTCAAGATGCAAATAAACTGTGATATAAGACCAATTTTGTGATAAATAAGAAATAAATACAAAACATACTGAAGGTTAATTTGACATCAAGCGGTGCACAAAGAAAACACAACATTTTCAAAACCTCCAAAACTGACTTCAGGGCTTAAAAAGACTTATAATGTAGGACTTAACACAGATGAAACGGTACAGGAGGCAAAATCAGAGTAACACTTTATTCAATACAGAGATTATATACACAGACATTTCTTAAATATCAAACTGCGACTTCATCCTCCTGCTCCTCTGCTGGTTTGGGTAAGACGTCCTCACTATTGAACCACAGCGATTCACTCGTTTGACTGGCGATGATGGCTCGCTCGACGAAAGGACCTGGTGGAGGAGAGGAAGACAGGAAGAGGAGAAGAGCGCCTGTAATTATTTTTCAGACAAAGCTGCTAAAAGCCTCACAACAACCAGTCAGAGAGCAAAATGAGGCAACCAACGAGGCAGGAGGGACGAAACGCCAGATATGATGAAACAAGTTTATGTACAAATGAAATGAGAACAAAATGTGATGCGAGGCTCAATATTGTTGAACTTCAGGCTGTAAGAATCGCAGTTATTTCTGAAATGACTCTATATCATTAACATTTTCAAGCTAAAAAACAGAATTACTCAGTGTTTCCTCCAGAATTTTAATCTTATGTGAGTGGAAAAGCATTTAGAGAATCACAGGGCACCGACAACCCTCCACTGAAACCAGACTAATGACACGATGCCAGTGTGGGAACTTCTTCATGGCACAGACGTTCACATTTACACCAACTGCTGTGACGTGTCCACTCCACATGTTGGAGATCCACCAAAACCACTTTGGACGGTCAGAGTGAAAAGCTCCTCTGTGGAAAGGTTGATGACGAAGCACAAAGTTTCACGATGTTGCATGAATCTGAAAGTTACAGCACTGCAAAAACTCAAAATCTTACCAAGATTATTTGTCTTATTTCAAGTCAAAAATGTCTTATTCCTAGTCAAAATATCTCATTACACTTAAAATAAGACATGATCACCTCAGAAGTAACTTGTTTTTAGACAACTGTCTCTTGTTTCAAGTGAAAATTTGCTTGAAACAAGTGAAAATTTGCTTGTTTCATTGGCAAAATTTGTTTCTTGTTTCTAGCTAATTTTCACTTATTTCAAGTCAATTTTCACTCTTTCCACTGGCAAATTTTGCCAATGAAACAAGCAAATTTTTACTTGTTTCAAGTGAAAATTGTCTAAAAACAATTTACTTCTGAGGTGATCATGTCTTATTTTAAGTGTAATGAGATATTTTGACTAGAAATAAGACATTTTTGACTTGAAATAAGACAAATAATCTTGGTAAGATTTTGCGTTTTTGCAGTGAGGCATTTTCATGTGAAGCCCACTGCCAAAATGAATCAGTTCTTCGTCGGCCGGCTGATCCGATACTCAAATTAAGGCGAACATCGGCCGAGTAAATCAGTCTGACCTCGCAGAAGCTGGTTCTATAACAGACTGGCGATAGAAAGCTGTTTTGAGGAGTTATTGATTTCTGCTGGATGGAGCTGCCAAGCCACAGAGGCCAAAAGACACAAGCCGGTCACCCCGGATCAATAAGAGTTAAAACTGTGGGTCTCTCCACGGTTTTTATTTTGCATACAGATCATGCTCAACATCACGTTTGCATGAGCTTATGCTAAACAGGAGGCTATAATGTCTCGCTCTCTCTCACACACACACACACACACAGTTCTGTTTCCCACTCACACTCCCTGCATCCGGAATATTTTAACTTTATTCATGTATATTGTTATTTTTGCATCCTTCTCCTCGGTGTCATTTGGTTTTTGTGTTTCTCTTTCTGATTCATTATCGCCCGGATTTGTCAGCACTTTTCTTTTCTTTCGGCATTAAAGATTCTTCTAAAGCCCCTCCAGCTTTTCTTCTCTCTCTCGCCCACACTGAATGTATTTTACTCCCACTTCTTTCCAACTTTTTGGAGCATTTGCATGTGTAAACTTTCCTCTCGCCGCTGCCCAAACTGCAGCCGTTAACTTCTGCTGAAAACAACTCTCCAGGAGACGTCAGCGAAAATGAACAAAAATGTTATCAGGGACGGTTCAAATGGCTGCGGCTGTTCTCGGGGCTAATTAAAGCCAACACAAAGTATTCCAGATATTCCGATCATCTGATCCTTGACTTGCGGGCGCAGAGGTAATTAAAAAAACGCCCCGGAGTCCGTGTGAGCCTCGAGTTAAAGGGAGGCGACCCGCCGTGCGATGTTGGCTGGCACAGAATCAAAGGCCCAGGTGGCCTGGCTCGACACGGAGCCTTCATCGCCAAACGCCGCTCAGCGATGAAAACTGCAGAGCTGGAACGAGCGATGAGCGAGCGTTTCCAACAGCTCCTGTACAGCAGCTGAGCGAGGCGTTCACACTGCCAGGGTTCAAAGGTCACGATTCCCACTGGGGTCCTCCATGCTTAAAAAAAATAAAAAAAATAAAAAAGTAAAAACTGCACACTCACGTTGCCATGAGCACTTTGCATATTAAAGTGCACACTGCAAAAAGTCAAAATCTTACCAAGACTATTTGTCTTATTTCAAGTAAAAATGTCTTATTTCTAGTCAAAATATCTCATTACACTTAAAATAAGACATGATCAGCTCAGAAATAACTTGTCTTTAGACAATTTTGTTCCATTGGCAGAATTTGTTTCTTGTTTCAAGCTAATTTTAACTTGTTTCAAGTAAATTTTCACTTGAAACAGGTGAAAATTGTCTAAAAACAAGTTATTTCTGAGCTGATCATGTCTTATTTTAAGTGCAATGAGATATTTTGACTAGAAATAAGACATTTTGACTTGAAATAAGACAAATAATCTTGGTAAGATTTGACTTTTTGCAGAGCAGTTTTCTTTCGTCCAATCCAGAGTTGGGAAGCTGTTTAAAGGCAGAGAGGAGGATTTGTTGGTTGTGGTTTGTGAACATGACATTCACAGTTGGGCCCTTCTCCTCGGCTAAGCTGAATACCGGCAGCAAGTTTTTGTTTCCCAGGATGCCGATGGAATAAAGTGGCCCACAGACACCTGACACCTCCCTGTCCAATAGCGAACAAGCCAACATTGCGTCGCTCTTCATCCTCCTCCTCTCCCTCAGCGCTCACCAGCAGCTGAAAGCCAAACCACAGATTCACTCTTCGCCTTGCTAGATTTCCTTTTTTTCGGCAGTCCGCGTCTGTGATTTTCATGGCTTTCTATTGGATACTGTGCTGGATCTGGCACCGCGCTGTGCTGTGATTGGCTGGGAGCGACACACCTGCTGCCGATGCCCAGAGGAGTCCCGAGCTCAGTAAAACAGGAAAATCCAGGCAGAGGGCAGGGTCCCCGCAGACACACACACACACCAACACACACTGCTAGTGACTCACAAGTCATGATGGAGATGATTAGTTTTGTAGGAAGCAAACTCAAGACATACCTTTTTAGTATGGCTTTTAACTAAATGCTATTTTAGGAATTTTTTATTTATTTATTATTTTTGACCTTTTAGTCTGGTTTTTAACTGAATTTTATTTATTTTATTATTTACTTGTCTGTTTATTTATTTTACCTTTTTTTTTAGACTGGTTTTCAATTGAATTTTATTTATTTGATTATTTTACCATTTTAGTCTTGCCTTCAACTGAATTGTATTTACTTTATTTACTTTTATTCATTTATTTTTATTGACTGAATTTTAATTTTTAATATGGATTATCTTCTCTCTAGTGTTTCCTCACTTCGAAGTGGCGAGTGTAGGATAGCGTTTCCTCAGTGTTTTTTAATTCCTTAGTGTTTTTTAAATTTGTGTGTGTGCGTGTGTGTGTGTGTATTTATGTGTGGGAGAAGGGGGGGATATATCTTGTGTCTATTGTTTGTTGTATTGTTTTTATGTGTTGCATTGTTTTTATTGTTTTTATGTGTTTTTATGTAAAGCACTTTGGGCTGCTCCTTTGGCATGAAAAGTGCTCTATAAATAAAGTTTGATTGATAGGAGTCTAGAAAAATCCTCATTCTCCCTTTAAGATCAAACAGGCCGTGTTCACACTTGGTTTTAACCTCCATCTCAGGTGACACACAACACTTTTACAACAAGCGTGCTGCTGAACAATAAAAAAAAAAGTTATGTGCACGACAGTCATTCCTCATGTGTAATGAAGGAGTGGTGCAGGCAGTCACTTCTCTGGCCGGCCGTCAGCTGTTCACTCGTTGCAGGAAAAAAAATAAATAAATCATTAAAATTTGAATTTCATGCCAGCAGTCAGCTCTATCAAACACTCTCGGGGGATCAGGACCGGTGCTTACTGACGCCGAGGTCGTTACCGTAGCAACCCGTGCAGATAGGTCGGTGACGTCTGGACACACAAATCTGATCCGATCACTTGTAAATAACAGCGTGGACCGTCTGTCTTAAAGATCTGATCTGAGAGACGAATCTGATGTGCCTGCAGTCTGAACGAAGCCCGAGATGACCGACGCTTTACGACGGACATTAAAACAAAGAGCGGACGTGATCTCGCCGACCAATCACACGCCAGCCAGGGCTCGTAAACCATCCAACGACTCCCGAGCAGCTTGTTTACTGGACTTTGTGTCACCTGAAGGACTTGATGGAGGATGACAGACTTTAGAGCTGAAAGATATGGCAAAACATATATTTAAATTACTCTGAGAGGAGCTGCGACTGTGATATGATTCACATTTTTAATTGGAGTGCTAATTTCGGCATCATAATTTCCATTATCACTGGAAAAACTGTTAAAATGGTGATGATTTTTGCCGGAGTCTGTTCTCCTGCGTCTGGAGATATGACTTGTTGTCCGCAGCGTCTCTGCAGCACTTCATTTATAATGATATTTCTGCCAACCAGTTTTCCTTTATCAGAAAACTGCAGCTCCTGTGATTTGGACGTCACGCTTGGCCGTATTATAATTTCGATAACATTTTGATTAAGTGTTCAGCCCTAACAGACTTGTCTGTCTCTTCTTCTGTGGTGTCGGGAGCCGTTAAGAGCTCATGAAGACGCAGACACTAATTGTCTTTAGTGTATATATTTCGCATATTTAGTCTCTATAGCAGAGATGGGGACTTGAGTCATTGCGACTTGGACTCAAGTCGACTCGAGTCACTGTTTTAATGACTTGTGACTTGACTTGACAAAAAAATAAAAAACTTGAGACTTGACTTGGACTTGGAAGTTTAAGACTCGGGACTTGACTCGACTTGAGACACGATGACTTGAATGACTTGATTGTTGTTCATTTCATGTTTTCAGTTTCAATATAAAATATAAAATAAATATCTCTAGCCTGGAATATTACCCGGTATACGAGTGTTGTAATGACTGGATGACAACACTGTCAATCACTTACTAATATCTTATATTTTCTCTTTATTAAGACCGGATTCTGCAGGTAAGATTGTAATAATGTGACTTGACTTGGATTTGACTTGATCTATTACAGGACTTGACTTGACTTGACATGCCCAAGAAAAAATTACTTGGGACTTACTTGAGACTTGAAGGTTAAGACTTGAGACTGCTCTATAGTATATACTTTTAATTATAATTTTAATTTTATTTTTATTTTTTGTTTTTATTGATGATGCTGCTGTAACATGTGAATTTCCCAGTCTGGGATCAATAAAGTATGCCTATCTACCTATCTATCTATCTATAGCTGAATACGAGCATCAGCCCGCATTTCATTTCCTCTCTTTCTACCCACAATGCCTTGTGGCTGGTTTCCTGTCGCTCGGTGGATTTGGAGAACAGCCTCAGGTGACTTTGTTCTCACCTGGACAAATCAATTGAATTAAAGGAGGAAACGCTGCTGGGTTTTAATAAAGCGCTGTGAACATGTTGCCTAAGCGGGTTTCCCACAGGTTTGCTGTTTATTCCAGCAGCGGCAGGCGCTTTCTTCTCTGACATTTCATTTAGCGAGCTCAGTATCAATTATTTTCTCAGTTATTCACGTCTCTCACTCTGGTTTAACCTAATGAGATCGTATTAGCTCGCAATTATGCTGTCTTGTTTTGTGTGGCGAATGTAATTCACGGCTGAAAACAAACAGTTGACTTCCTCAACAAATCGTGCGGCGGCGTTTCTCCCTCTGCCTCTGCGCGCTGCTCGTGGCGGCTCGGGGGAAAAGCTCTGACTGACTGATCGGCACCGTGAGCTGTTTCTCAGCCGCGGCAAATTATGGCCAATTTCATGCACGAACACCTTCATTGTTTCAAAAGGTTTTAAGACCAGCGGCATGCATCACAGCACACGACATTAATTGGATGCAAAAATGTACTGGGGTGGCTGTTCATTTACCTGAGCGGGGTAACCTCTTATCCCTTCTTTGCAGCAAAATTTGGGTGAGAACATGTTTTTCTGCTTGTTTTATTTTTCAGTCAAACACCTGGAACCACATAAACCCCTGCCAAGTCTCATCGGCTTGTTTCCCCCATTCTGTCCTCCTCCTCTGCCTCCTGCCCTGAAGGAATACTCCAACTCCTTTTTCCGACTGGTTCAGTTCCTATGGGTTGCGTTGTGTGTTAGCTTAGCATAAAGACTTGAAATCTATGGGAGTCGTTAGCCTGGCTGCATCTAAGTGGAAAAAATAAATCATCCAGCAGCTCTGAAGCTGTTTGATTTACACAGTGGATCATGTGGATTTGACATCCATGACTTGGAATTTTAAAAAACATACGCGTCATTTCAGGAGAAGTTAATTTGAGATAGACAGAAGGATACCATCTGACTGACTTCTCCTCAAACCACTCTAATTAAAAAAAAAAAAAAAAAAACATCCCAACATGTGTATTTCAAATCCACATGATCCACTGTGTAAATAAGACAGTTTCAGGGCTGTTCTAAGGTTTATTTTTCCACTTTGATGGAGCCAAGCTAACAGCTCCCATAGATTTCAAGTCTTTATGCTAAGCTAACATGAAATGCTACCCACGGGAACTGAACCAGTGGACGTACAAAGGTGGAAATGGCCTCGAACATCTTGTCTCAGACTGAATATGTCAGAAAAATGGGTATTTTGTCCAAATTGTTGGAGTAACCCTTTAATACAAAGAAAAAAAAACTAAAAGAGGTGAGTGAACACGACTTTGGGAGAAGAAAAAAAAAAAAAACAAGAAATAAATGCTGTTGGTTTCAATAAATCCCAGACAAAAAGAATAACAAGTCTAAGTCTGTGTCTGTGCCTGAGCCCGGCCTCAGCGGTCCAGGACGGAAAAATCAAAACCAGCCATGAGACAAATGCTGGCAAATCTGGAAAGCTTTTCCTTCCCAACCCTCACTTTGGCAAACTGACAACAATCGATGAACCATTTGCCATTCTGGTCTACAAAGCTAATCCGTCTGGTGAAACAGTCCCAGGTTAAAGCTTAGAAACCGTGACCAGCAGCAGAAGACGCTTCCTGTGTTGTTTTTAACTGGCAGGTTTAACGCTGTGCGGTGTGACGTACCCAGACTGGCCGGCCGGTGGGAGCAGACGTCCATCATGATGGTCTGCAGGTTGGCAAAGATGTGATCCTTTGGCATGTCGAGCTGAACAGAGAAGAGACAGGTGTGTTTCAGAATCGAGTCGAGGGCTGCCACTGATGATTAGATTAACTGTCTGTTAAAAAGTCCATTTTTTTTTTTTTTTTTCATGTAGTGTATCAAGTCTGAAAAATAAAGCCTCACTGGAACTGATCAGAGCCAAATTTTGTCTTCAAATGTCTCTTAGTCTCACCAACAGCCAAAAAAAAAAAAAAAAAAAAAACCATAGTATTTTTAGTAGTATATTTATAGTTTATTTATACAGATATGAATGAACAGAGAAAGGATCTTAGCATCTTAGTGAAGCTGAAATCAGCAAAGGCTTGGGATTTATACTCAGCATTGTTTCATTATTATGCTTTAGTGCGGACGGTCAATACATTTCAAAGCTGGAAGCAATCACATTTGTTAAATCTTGTTTTTTTTTTTTTTTTTTTAAATCTTCCAGGTGCACTCTCGTGAGGTTTGGTGTTTTAAAGCCAGGTGATATCTGACTGTAGCCTTGGTGCAAATAAAAGTCTTAGCATGAAACTGTCTTCTATGTCTGTGTATGAGAAGGGTGTGAAGTGAAGTTGTTGTTCCGCACTCATTCATTCATTCATTCATTCATTCACTCATTCACTCAGTCACTGACGTACCGTGGCTATCTGGGTTCTGATGTAGCAGCCGTCCTCCACCAAGAACTCGTGTCCCGTCTTAAAAATCTCCAGCATCTTGGGAATGTTCACGCCGACCGAGCCTGAGAGAGAGAGACAGAGAGAGAGAGAGAGAGAGAGAGACACACAGAGAGAGAGAGAGAGACAGAGAGAGAGAGAGAGGAGAGAGAGAGAGAGAGAGAGACAGAGAGAGAGAGACAGAGAGAGAGAGAGAGAGAGAGAGAGAGAGAGAGAGAGAGAGAGACAGAGAGAGAGAGACAGAGAGAGAGAGAGAGAATGATGAGTAAATTAACACATTTTGCATTTAGCAGGTGTTTTTATCCTGAACCGTCTCCAGCAGAATAAGAATCAGCTGCCAGCACAGACTGAAGGGAACGTGCAGGTGTGTATCACTTCCTGTTGACTTTATACAAACACAAACGGGACAACACACAGAAACAAAAACAAAAACAAAAACAAAGTAATAATTTTCTGATGATATGAACGGGGCAAAGGAAGACAGTCTTAGCGTCTCCGTGATCTTAGTGAAGCTGGAATCAGACGATGTTTGGCATTTTCACTTAATAAATGACTGAAACAACTAAGCAATTAATGATTAAAGCTTACATTTTTAATTAATTGACATCATGTTAGCACAAGTTGCCAGATTATCAATATTACAAGACCAAAACCCATGATGGCACAGCATTCTGACAGATAAGAAACCAGTCAGTGTATTTTATTGTGTGAATTTTATATTTGACAAATAAATGGCCATTTTATAACAGATTTTTTTTTTTGTGAGAGTCTTGGTTTTGATTCGTAACTCCGCTCCACAGTTTGAGCCGTTGTGCTGATCTCTTTCCTCCATCAGACATGATGTATTTCAGACTGTGGCTACTCCTTATATGTTATTAAGGAATGAAAAAAAATGAAGTGTAATTGGCATTTAATTTACATCCTGGGGTCTGCAGATGTAACTCCGGTGTGTTTATATCTTGTTTTTTATACTGATGTTCATGAATGTGCTCTGTCCCTACCAAATAAATAAATACATAACATTTACTACTATTATCAACCACAAATGTTATTATTAGCAGTGTTTTCAAAGTATCCAACTTATCTTAGCTTACTTTCTTTTCAATTGCAATTTTCCTTCAAAATAGAAGTCCATGTTTCACACTTCTACACACAGGCATACTAACTTGCAAGATATCTAACAGCATATCAAATTAATAATAATTAGGAAATTAAGGAAAATAAAGAAAAACTACAAGATCATGTTAGCTGACTTGCTAACCTCTATGGGAAATTATAGTAGCAAGCTAATAGGCTAGCAGGGCCCTTGCCTTACGAAAGCCACAACAAACTTTTAAATTAGGCCTTGTAGATCCAATATGAGTGAAGATACTTGATCGTTTATTTCTTGGCTCAAATTTGTTCATGAGCAGATTTTGATGGACCGCTGAGGTGAAACAAGTGAAAGTTTCACTGCTGAACTTCACTACTACTATCAAAGTAACTTCAGATTTAGATTTTTTTTTTTTTTTTGCTTTAAGACTTCACTGATGTAGGGCATTCTATTCTACTCTATATCTATTTAATATCTGACAAATAACAGACACAGTCCAATTTGCTGCTCCCTCTTGCTTCTGTAACACAACAACCAGCAGCCGTTTCATCGACAGTCATTCATCTGCAGCTTTTTGTATTTGTGAATGGAAACCAGGTTATGATTCATGAAAACCCACTTCACAATTGGGGCTGATTCATCCTCTAATCCTCCTCTTTTCAAGATGTGCGGCAGATGAGGGGCAGATTAGGATTAGGAGAGGACGATGCACTCTATAAAGTAAAAATGCTTTGATGAAGCTTGACAAACCCCGACAGCACTTCCACAAACCTTTAACATGGGCTAGATGAATTTGTGAAGGAATAATTTCTTTTTTTAGGGGGTATTTTTCGAGAAAGGAATTTAAGGTGCTTATTCTCTTGTCTACCTTCAGATCTAAGATGAAGGAATGATTTTCCAGTGTGCCGTTTTGATTTTTCTTGAAGGTTTGTGTCAAAGCTTTGTTTTTTTTTATTTTTCTTGTTTCTTTTCTTTGTTATTGTGCTGTTTTTTATTGTGATATGGATCCCCTGGGTCTGAAATAAAGGGAATTATCATTCGCTCACCGGTTACACAACCGTATAACAAGAGTCCTCCTTGTGCAGCACGTGGGGTTTGACTTTAATTTGGGGCAAACACACTCGGGACCGTCAGCTCACCTCTCTTGCTCTTGGGAAACTTCTTTCTCAGTTTGTTTTTCAGGGGAACGAGCTTAGGAAGCATATCCGGCACCGCCACGTAGAAGTCTGCGGAGATCTCATCATCTAAGATCTGAAATGGAAGAGATTAGATGGGATCATATCAGATGAAACTTTAATGATTCCTGCGGGGAACTGGGGCGCGGCGGCGGCGGCGGCAGAGGATGAGGAGCAGATAACGATAAGACACAGAGCGAGGACGACACAAGCTGCCACGGCAACCAAACGCTCGAATAAATAAAGAAAGCATCTTTGCTGACAGATTCACAGGCGGGCGGTGATGTGAGCGCTCGCCTCACTCACAGGTGATTTTATCAGGTGCACCGCTCAAACGACAAACAGAAAGGTGTCAAGACAGTCACAGATACACTGGAAACATAATTCTCACATTATCAGACTTACAGATGACAGTAAAATACATGCAAATGTATTACGTCCAGATTAAAGCTGGAGCAGGTTTTCTCGTTAATGTTCCCGTCTTGCAGGCTGCTCCTGGGGCCGTAATCTCATCTGTTAAAATCCGAGTTATTACAGTTTTGTATATTTCATTAGTTTTTATTTTTATTTTGTTTTTAATTTTAATTGCATTGCACATAGTGCGGCCACAACTCCAGGCTATTTGTTTTTTTTTTATCTTATTTTATTTATTTTTATTTTATTACTGTATTTTTCTACTGCACTCAGGATTACAGGCTGTGCAATTACTTTAAGCTAATGTGTAGTGTACAGGCCACTGTTTCAGGCTCAGGCTATTTTACTGTAGGCTACAAATATGATGTGCATTTTTAATTTCTAATGTGGACAGAGTGGATTTATTGTATTATGTGTATTTACTGTGCTGAGCTACAAGATGCTTAAATTTCCCCCTGGATCAATAAAGTGTCTGTCTAATTTTTGTTTTCCATTCAGTTTAGTTTCAGTTAACTTCTAGAGTGGGTTTGCTGGTTTCAGCTTAGTTTTTAGTGTTTAAATGTTTAGTGTCTGTGTTACTTGGAGTTTTTTATTCTAATAAAGTAGGTAAAATAGGTATTGACTTTGTGAAGGCAGTTGACTCCCAGTCATGCTGACGTCCCAGTCTCAATAAACATCAGCACCAACACCGCCTCCTGCTGGTTGTAACAACACATTTGACAAGACTAACACATATCAATATATTTTTATTTTAGTTTAGTTAGTTTTGTAAGTACACGATATCGTTTCAGTGTTTTTGTTCTTTTCTAAAGTCTAGTTTTTACTTTTATTTCTGGTCACTAAATTGATTTTCACACCGAGTTTTAGTTTTTAGCTACTGTGCACGCTCGCGACTCCCCTGAAATAAAATCCCCGTAGCCTACCATAGCTGCTGAGCTTAGGTTACCGTAGCGGCACACACACTCTAAAAAGTTACCTCGACAAGCTTTAATAACACATGCAGGCAAAGAAGAACTCAATTATAAAGACTAGAGGGCGCTAAAGAGTGAAAACGTCCATACATCCAATCTGCCACGCTGCAGCCTCGGTTTGTTTGTTTGTTTGTTTGTTTGTTTATCGTGTGACTTTGGGGGGGTTTGATTTTCCGACAAAACAACACATGAGCGCAACACCGTCTACGCTTTCACACCAGCACTTGAACGCAACACAACAGTTTTGACTAAAGAACAACAACAAAAAAAAAAGCTAATCGTCTAATGGCAGAAATCCCAGATCTGCGTCGTCAAAAACAAAATCTAATCAGCTGAACGTTGAGCCAACAGTGACTTACCCGCCAGATTTCAGCCAAATCTGTTTATGACTTCATTGCCTTACTTAAAACAGACGACGCACTCGCACACAAAATGAGTGCACGAGTGAAACAGCCTGGGAGATATATTCATATATTCCTGGATCAACAACATTAAATGCAACCGAGGAGAAGGAGCGCAGAGGTCAAAGGCGCAGCGAGGTGACAGCAGATGTGTCCTGCGGCCGAAGGATGATGATTTATGATCGAGAGGTGAAGAAAATCAGCAAAGGAAAGGACAGAAATAAAAGGTGAAGGAGCAAATAAGAGCAAGTGGCGGAGACGAGGGAAGCCGACTCAAGGGCAGAGTGATTTCTTTAAGAGACTTTTGATTATAGGAAAGAGAGAAATGGACAAAACGCAAGCAAAAGGCAGACGGGGTGAGAGCTGACATCATAAACATTGTGTGTGTGTATCAAAGTGGAAAATTACTCTGAACCGAATGATGGTCATTTTGGCTGTGGCTGGTGCGTTTGTCTGCTCTAACAGCCACTTTGGCTGACAACCAACCATCATCTGAAGTCCTGTTATATTAAGAGAGTGCTAAAAAAACTCCTTGGTGGCCAAGCAGTGGAAGTGACTTGCACATTTTGAGGCAGAGCGGCCCCTAACGCAAGGAGAAGAAGGAGAAGTTGTACAAACGGAGGAGGCAGTGTTGTTGTGCTAGA
The DNA here is from genome assembly GCF_902150065.1 of Myripristis murdjan. Lineage (NCBI taxonomy): Eukaryota > Metazoa > Chordata > Actinopteri > Holocentriformes > Holocentridae > Myripristis > Myripristis murdjan. Next base: position 33,718,754 of record NC_043988.1, read on the forward strand.
TTCCAGTTCTGCCTGAGCTACACTCTTTAATATAAAATGGACTCTCAGTTTGGCCTTTGAGTTTGATCAAGCTCCATAGGTTTGACCATGATGACAGCAGAGAAAATCAGGGCTGGACGATTAATCGAATTTCATTTTCAAACACGATTTTGGCTTCCATCAGTTATGAAAACAAGATAATCGAGATAAAAACGATTCTGGTGCCGCATGCCGATTCACAAATTCACTCTCAGCCAGGTTGTGCTGCGTTATATTTCAAGTTCAAGGAATTCCACTGTTAAAGAGTTTTTTTTTTAAGTTAAATTAATGCATTATGTTTCAAAAGTCAATGAGTGATCGTGTCACATAATCGTGATCTCAACATTGACCAAAATAATTATGATTTTTTGCCAAAATGGAGCTGTCCTACAGCAAATGCAACCAAAGCTAAGCTTATTAACCCCTTACTGCCTGAATTTATTTACAGTTATCTACAAAAATAAATTGTTTGTGTTTTTGCCTTCAAGCAGATGCTAAATTATTGGTGGTAGAGCATCAGTGGCATACACACACCACCTCGGCTGCATTAAGACTGGAAGTGGTTTGAGGCGAATTTGCAACAATAGTCTACAAGGGGTTAAAGTTGAATATTTTTTTGAGACAAATCTTTCTCTTATTCAAGTAATAACTGCAGGTTGACTTGTTTATGTTGAAATTCTGACCTCATCAATTCAAATGTAAGGCTAAATAACATTTCTAAGACTTTATATTTATGGAGTTTAAGATCCTGCAGACAGTTTGGTCAATAAACAGAAACAGGCCTTTGTAACTTTGAACAGCATCAAAATGTATAACACCAGCAAAGAAAAACCAAATGAATACTACAACATGACCGAACTGTATCTGTTGTTGGCCTTTCCTCTCATCAGACCTCTGGGGGGGTGACAGAAGCAGCCACTAGGTGGCGCCAGCTCTCCTCACAGAGCTTCACTTGTACAGGAGAACAGGCACCAGACAGCAGCCTGAGTTACAGTCATCAGTACCAGGTATTGCATTTCACTGGCTCATAGATTCAAAAATTAAATAACTTTTATTTTCTTTTTTCCTTCTGTTTTTTCTTTTGTTTTAAACTGTGTATTATGATTATTTCTGGGAGCCACATGATATTTTTTGGTCTTCCTTGCACATTTTCTTGTCTTTTAAATTGTCATTTGTTTATTAAATCCAATTATATTGTATTGTAATTGTTCATTTAGAAGAAAAAGGACTAACTCTTTCCTGACTTCACTGTCAAGTCTAAAATCTAAATGTATGATTAGAAACGTTCTCTATAGAACGTGTTCCACTTGGAACATGATCCCCATCAATATCAGATAGACTAAAAGTAAATTTTCTTTTAAAAAGTTACTAAAAAAAAAAACTTTCTTATAGACATTTTTTCTGTTTCAGAATTTCTAATTTAATTTTTTGCTTTTTATTGCTGCATATCAGACAATTTCGTTTTTGTATGCATTGTACGCTAACTATTTCTGTTTCACATGTAGAGGTATTTTACTTATTTACTGATCTTTACGTTTGGCTTGTTTTTGTCTATTTGTGTTATTGATGATAACAGCATGATTTTAATTATTGATTGTTTTCAGTGTTGCTGTTTTTGCGTGGAGCCCAGGACGATGAGCGACCAATATCTGGAAGATAAAGGCATCAAAATAAAGAATAAAGAATCCGGTCTATCACAACAGCAACCTCAGCATCAGTGTGTTCAACTGTGTGAATACAAAGCAGGGAGATGCTGAAAAATGCTGGGGGATTTAAAAACAAAACAAAACAAACAAACAAACAAAAAAAAAAAAACAAGTTGAGTGAGTGTAATGTGGCTTGTTTGGTCCAACTCACCCTCTGCATGAGCTCTACTCCTCCGACACACACCGCTCCGTTCTCCTCGGCGACTTTGGCTTGATCAGCATTCTGCAGACAGAAACACAGAGACGACGCCGTGCATTCAGACTCCGACAGCTGCTGCGTCCAAACCCGACCAATGTCATTCATTACAGCTGTTAACGTGCAGAGCCGAGCTCCAGCCCCGTGACCTCCGCCGCGCGGCGTGAATGTTAACGAGAAGCGTCTCCATAATAAAGACAAATACTGACGGATAAGGTGACAAGTGGGAAGTAAAAAAACAAAAAAAACAAAAAGGTGTTGCTGTGGCACACCTGAGAGACTTCCAAACATAATTACAAACGAAGCATCGACAGCAAACAATCAACTGGCTATGAAATTAAAATTCAACGATGCTGACAGGAGGGGAAGGTGGGAGATAAATTACCTCGGTGAAAACTATAACGGTGTTCAGCTCTGTCTTGAAGGGGTGCGGCAAGTGCACGGTGCTGACGAAGGGGTCGACTTTTTTCTGCAAAAGGGAAAAGATTCAGTTAGGGCCGTTATCAGTAGTCGCCATGCAGCTACATGCACAGATTTAGAAAGGAAAACATAAAGTGTGAAAATACACACACACACAAAAAAAAAAAAAAACATCCACAATCTTAGGTATGTCACTCATAGACGGCCGGGCCTCGCTCACTTAATCAAGGATTAAATTTATTCCGCCGCCGCGTTAATTTTTAATTTCCCAGGCGTGTTCTTAATTCATTATGCAGAGGAACTTGGGCTCTGCATACTGAGCGTGGAGCCGGCGTGTCTGCGCGGGGCGGCGGGCGACTCAGACGGCCTACGCTGTGGGGAAACGGGTGGACATCAGACGAGCTCGGCGGCTCTCTGATGCACGGCGAGGAAACAAAAGCGCCTGGTGACGTTTTATTCTTTGACGGGGTGTTTTCGTTAATTAATCAAAGCTGCTCGTGCTGCAAGTAGCAAACACGCCGCAGATTGACAGAGGCGAGGTGTCATTGATACAGGCAGGGTGGGAAATTACCAAACATCAGGCAAACGCAGACACATTTTGACTGCTGGATGAGATCCTTCTTTTTTTTTTTTAAAACAGACTTTAGTCGACGATCATCATGACAGCATCCTAATCTATTCTGAGAATCTAACTGGCTGGTAAAATAAAAATCCTACCCTGGCTACAGCTCCTATTTTGGGAAGTATGTCCGGCTTCTTCCGTGAATTCAAATCTGTTCCCACAGTTTTGTTTACAGCACTGTGATGCCAAAGGCTATAAAACAAACTTTTCCATCAGCTGGTCACAGGGGCTGGTAGATCCTGAACTCTCCACTCACAGCTTCTCATCACGTTAGGAAGAAAACAGGACCTTTGAATGACGGCTGAATATCTCTAACAGTGGCTAGTAGAGATGACCAATGCCTTGCATGCACTAGAAGACTTTGAAAAAACTTTTAAAAGGACAAAGACACCCTCTTAAGACAAAGTGTCAAGTGTCACACTGCAAAAAGTCAAATCTTACCAAGATTATTTGTCTTATTTCTAGTCAAAATATCTCATTACACTTAAAATAAGACATGATCACATCAGAAATAACTTGTCTTTAGACAATTTTCATCTGTTTCAAGTGAAAATTTACTTGAAACAAGTTAAAATTTGATAGAAACAAGAAACATATTCTGCCAATGGAACAAGCAAATTTTTACTTGTTCACTTGTGTCACAAGTAAAAATTTGCTTGTTCCATTGGTTATATGTTTCTTGTTTCTAGCAAGTGAAAATTGTCTAAAGTCAAGTTATTTCTGAGGTGATCATGTCTTATTTTAAGTGTAATGAGATATTTTGACTAGAAATAAGACATTTTTACTTGAAATAAGACAAATACTCTTGGTAAGATTTTGACTTTTTGCAGTGCAGACTAGAAGATTCTGCAAAAACTGGGGATCTTGCAGGGTCGCTATATGCAAGACTACAACTAGCTCTCCTATTGGTTGCTGACAATCTTCACATCACTGAACTTGACTATTTGCATGAACCGAGACTTAAGACTTATGATAATGTTAAACCTGTTTGATTTTACTGAAAAAGACGAGAAAAGGCCTGAGCTGGACTGAGTTTTATGACCATCTCACACCAAATGATTCAGATGACGGCAGCTCGCCCCGGCTACAGCAAAACTCTTGTGATTTTATGCTGACGCTGGAAATTTCAGTCGCAGACAGTAAAAATGAAATCATTTAAAATGTTGTTTGGTGTAAAGAAAGCAGAACTTACCAGTCTGTTTTGTCTACTGTTTAAAATTTAGAAGTGATTCATCTACAAGCCAATAAATACTTTACCATCCTACTGGAATCAACAAAGGCCAACAGTTTTAACAACCAAAATGCCTCCCAAAAAACACGCCAAAACCATCTACTAGTCAGAACTAGAAAAACAACAACAACAAGGCACCAGAATACACGTCCTCTCCCATAAACGACTTCCCACGACCGCTGGGCCAAACCGTGATAAAGAACCGGGCGTCGGGTTCTGTCACTTGGTCTCATGGTTTCACACCAACCCTGAACCTCCGTCGGAGCGTGTTGTTCCTCAGGTTTACGTTATTTTTTCACTGCTGTTTAAACTGTTCATATTTCTATTTCTTATATATTCCTTGTTTATAGTGTATATATTGCTTGCTGATATTTATCATCTGTTTATACTGTAAATTTGCACATTGCCCACATCTATGCACACTGTATACATCTATGCACATGGTTTTTTGCACATTGGGTACTTAGATCTTTAGATCTCTAGTGTCATCTTTTATTCTTTATTTTTTATTTATTCAATCTTGTAATCTGTGGATACTGTTGAAAACTGTGAATTTCCTTCAGGATGAATAAAGTATCTATCTATCTATCTAAATATGTCACCCTGTTTTCACCTGTGCTGAGCAGCAACGTGATAGTTGTTCCCAAAGTTTCTTCAAAAGCCGATCAGTGCTGTTTGAGATATTTTGTGTGACACATGAAAGAATGAATGAACAAGGAGTGACATTTTTGAAAAAGCTGAAACATATTTATCACTGCCCCACAGTTTCGTCGAAACTTGATGAACAGTATTGGAGACACAGTGAGGCCAATTCAAATCCACACCCAGCAGGCTGATTTAACCACCGACTGGCCGCCACACAAACACCTCCTCAGACTGGTGTGTGGTCGGTGAGGCGTCAGCGGCGTTACCTTCTTCTCCAGCTTCATGTCCAGCCTCAGGTCGATGTAAACGGGCTGGTTGGGCGGAGTGAAGTCCAGCACCTGGAAGCTCTTGAGCAGGTCGATGGCGTCGGCCACGCCGTACACAGTCCTGGTGTAAAACCTCTGGATGTAGACGTCGTCCACCGGCGCCCAGGCCGTCTTGCCGAAGGGCTTGTGTCTGTCTTTGTCATCGATGATCCTCCTCTCTTTCTTCACCTCTTTCTCCGGCTCCTCTTTCTTGTCCTTCTTCTTTGCCCTGACAGGTGGGAAAACCACGAGGGGAGAGTTTAACTGAAGAGCATTTTCAGCAACAGGTTCAGTCCTCTGTCATCTGGTTTGCATGCCAAAAATTTATAGTAAAAATACCAAACATTTGCTGGTTACAGTTTCACAAATGCTAAGATTTGCTCGCTCTGCTTGTGGTTTTTGGTTGCTGGTCAGACAAAGGAAGCAATGTAAAGACATGACTTTGGGCTCTCGTCACTTCCCATGAGCATTTGTCATTTTTGAGAGTTTATAGGCAAAAAATTATAGTCAACAACTTTAATAAGGGCTTCTTACTTTTTACTTTTTCACTTAAAATAGTGCACACTGGATTCTTTTCCTTTTCTGAACCTTGACTATCCCGCTTTGATTGTACCCCAACTCCTCTCCGCCTTCACACTTGTAAGCTAAAACAGCATTCCTTCCTTATGGACTCTGATTACTCCATTAATGGGAAAAAACTTGATAAATGAATAAAAACTTAAAGACCCTCTCCACTCAAAAATGTGTTTTTCTTCTGTCTCTGTCCCCTAAAATGTGTGACCTTGATTCTACTGACTTGTATCCGAGCAAAGTTTGTCATTAGAGAGGTGTTTTCACATTCCTCTACTGAAGGTGGTGGTGGTGTGTGTGTGTGTGTGTGTGTGTGTGTGTGTGTGTGTGAGATTCAGACAGCTGGACTGGTTGCGTGACAAATACAACAGCCAGTCAGCCATCAGTTGACGAGAAGCTGTTTTGCATATTAATTAGCAGCAGCTCTAACGGTCTCTTGAGGGTTTTATTTTTAAAGAAAGACCAATTCAAAATGGATGCGTCACATGTAAGAAAGAGATTCACTGAGAAAAATGAATATTTACATGGATACATTATCAAACACAATCTCATACGTACGTTGCTTTGGATAAATGTGTCTGCCAAATACAAACTGTAATTCTCCAAATACTTAATGATACTTCATGAAGGCAAGGTGTAGAGTTACATTTATGTTGTTTTAAGGCATTAAGGGATGTTTCTCATGGGAAAAATTCTGAATAAAGAATACTGATCAATAGAAATAATTTTTAGGGCTTTAATCTTTACTGTAACATGAAAGAGAAAGACTGAAAAGGACAGAGTGTCAGTCTGTCTCTTCACAGTGAAGTGTCAGTCCATAAGTCAGAGTCAAACAGGAAAATATTAAATAAACAAGGTCAAACACACCAAATCCTCAAGTCCCGTTTCAGAAAACAGATTTAAAAAGCTAGAAAGAAAACTTTGAAAAAGATTATACTACATCAAACAAGCTTTGCACAATTACAAGTCAGTAGAATCAAGGTCAAACATTTTTCTTTTGCCTTTTGTGGTTATAAAGGCTGTATTACAGTGAAGGGATGCAGCTTTCTCATCTGTTCTGAACTGTTCTAGCCGTTCTAATATTTGTCTCTAGCTACTTGGCCATAATATCCAAATTGCAAATGATCGTTTATCAAAAATCTGTAAATATCTTATGAAAGCACCAGTGGTCATCCCTACAATATCAATAGAGATATTCTGTCAAAAACAGAATACCAGTTAGCTAATGAATAGAATACAAAAAAAAAAAAACACTCTGCCGTGACCCCACCACTGTCAGAATGTCTTTTTCAAAGGCAGTTAACCCTTTCTTTTGTTTTGTTTTTTGTTTGTTTTGTTTTTTTTTTAAAGTGGTCTTAACAAACAGAGGGATGGCAAACTCACTTGACTGCTGCAAAAGTCCTGACGGGCAAATTCCTTGGCACGGTCTGTGAGAGACTGGTGTACGTGGGACCGCCGGCACTCAGCAGCTGCCTCTGACATCCTGCCAAGACTGGAGAAAAGGGGGACAGTTTAATATGAAATGAAAACAAACAGACACAGGATGAGGATGGCGGCCTCGCTGACAGATGCTGTGCTCTCTCATCACACCGCCTGCCAAAACTGAGCAGATTAAAGTGTGAAACACCTGAGATTTTTTCCAGCTTGTCAGGATTCTCTCTTTGATTTGGCATTTTAAAAAAATGTGTGAGTTGGGACAATGTTTGTGAGGCAAGGGAAAAACTGGCATTTTCAAAGTGGTTCCTTGACCTCTGACCTCCAGATGTCTGAATGAAAATGGGTTCTCTGGGCAGCCACGGCTCTCCCCTTTGCAGACACGCCCACCTTCTGCTAATCCCATGCAGTTTGCGCCCCAAAGCCTGCAGTCCACATGTGTTCTTGTGGCCTGTTGTAAAATGGTGTGTGTGTGCAGACTGGGGCCTAAACAGTCTTGGAGCTGCATCAGTTGGCTTTGACTGGAAAGCTGAGACTCTTGTGGATTCAATGAGCCACATTTGATTCATGTGTGATGATGTTGGCCCCCATAGCAGCCATTTCACTGCAGTGACACCATTTTTTCTAACTTTACATCAGTGTATAAAATGACCTGTTGTGACCTTTTGGATAATCAGTTTCATGAAACCTTATATCCACAAACCAGAGGATAATTGAAAAAACAAAAATCACAATAAAGCATAATATCCAACTGCAGTACTTGTAAATTCAACATACTTGAGAATTGCAAAACGTATTGAATCGGCACCCAAGTATCATGACAGTATTGAATCGTAAGATAAGCATTTCGTCCCGGCTACTATTTTACAATGAATGTGACTTTGCTGGTAAGAATGGAAACATTTCAATGGTCAATTTTACCACTGGTTTGTTAGCTCACCTCACCTTACACACGTAATCAACTGCCAACAGCACTGAATGTGTATATTGCTTGCTGCTATTTATCATCTGTTTATACTGTGAATTTGGACATTGCCCGCATCTATGCACATTGTATACATCGATGCACACTGGTTTTTTGGTTTTTTTATCATCTATTTATCATCTGGGTGCTATTTATTTATTTATCATCTGTTTATACTGTAAATCTGCACATTGCCCTCATCTATGCACATTGTATACATCGATGCACACTGGTTTTACTGGTTTTATTGGGTTTTTTGCACATTGTTTTTTTTGCACATTGGGTACTTAGATCTTTAGATCTCGAGGGTCATCTTTTACTCTTTATTTTTGATTTACTTAATCTTGTACTCTGTGGATACTGCTGAAAACTGTGAATTTCCTTCGGGATGAATAAAGTATCTATCTATCTATCTGAATCTGCAGTCCCTCACAAATGACCTGTTCTGATCGCTGCTTAACTTACCCCTAAATACTTTCTCTCTTCTCTTTTCAAAAAAAAAAAAAAAAAAGGTGCAAGAACATGGTTTAAACCCTTTTTTGAATGGCCATCAGCCACTCTTCAAATCGGCTTACTGATTAAACACCAAGCAACACTTCAATTCAACCCAATACTGTGATTTAGACATGGACACCCGCCTGCCAGCTGACGCTCAACACCGGGGTTGACGGTGCATTTTGATCTAAGGTTTATGTTATTTTAGCTAAATAAGAAATGCTTGGTGTACTTTATTATAGCCGAATTGAAAAGTGAGGTGTGACAATTCAGAAAAGGTGAATAAACTGTTCACAGGCAAGGCGACATTAAACTGAGAGACGGAAGAGCAGAATGTGATGTGATGTTGTCATGAGGGCTGGCTTGGCGTTAGCTCATCCGGCTAACGCTGCTGGCGGGTCGGAACCTTAATTCAGCCGCTCCGCCGTGTCAAGCGGCCAGAGAGGACACCATAAGCCGCTAACCAGCACGTCTCACAGCAAAACTATGACTTTTTCCTTCACTGTCATCATCAATAAAATAAATTACATAAAATAGAACTGACCTTTCAGCGCAGTCCTCGTGCAGGTTGCCATATTTGCACATTAATATCGCGGGTCCGTCTGGAAACGAGGACACGTGGGGAAAAAAGTTCCGTCTACACTCAGTTATAAAATCTGGTAAATGTGATGTGTTCCTGCTTATCGGCATCAGTACTAAAGAAATTTAGCAGTTAAATCCCGCTTTTAGCAAAGGTACACCTGTTATCTCCACTGTGCACGTAATTCCAAAAATATTACACTGTGAGCACAGCACAGAAATATGGACCAGTTGACAAGTTGACATTTTATTGTCAATAAGAAGAAGAAGAATTCAAATAGAAATTATTATTCATATGAATCATGATAATGGCAATACAGATAATATAAATAGCATACAACGTACATTTCAATGCATGAAACAGATCAAATTATGAATACATACAGAATGACCAGAGTTATTGTGGTTTTGTATTTTTCAGTAGTTTTAATTTTTACTTTGTTTTTAATTTTTGTTTTCAATTCACTTCCGTTTCAGTTATTTCCAGGGAGGGTTTGCTGGTTTCAGTTTATTTTGGATTGTTTAAAAAAAAAAAAAGTTTAGTTTTTATTAGTTTCAGGATAAGCTGTACGTTTTTTATTATAATATAAGGGGTGTTTGTCAGGGGTATTACTTTGTGAGGGCAGTCGGCTGACAGTCAAGTTGCCGCTTGACACATTAAACTAAAATGACTAAAACTAAAGACATTTTCTGTGTATTTTTTACTTTAGTTAGTTTTGTAAGTACACAATAACGCTACAGCTAATTTTCTAGTTGTTGTATTTTAGATAGATAGATAGATAGATAGATAGATAGATAGATACTTTATTCATCCCGCGGGAAATTCACAGTTTTTCAGCAGTATCCACAGATTACAGATTAAATAAAATAAAAAAGATGAAAAAAAAAAAATAAATAAAGAATAAGATCTAAGTACAACAGAATAAGATCTAAGTACAAGCCAGTGTGCAAAAAGCAATATGCAACAAAAAAAACAGAAAAAAAAAACAGAAAAAACCGTGTGCATGGGTGTATAAAATGTGCATAGAGGTAGGTCAATGTGCAAATTTAGAAGAAATATACAGTGTACACATGATAAATAGCATTTTTTAAATCTCTTAAAAATAACTCAAATGTTTTTTTTTTTTTTTCACACCTTGTTTTAGTTTTAGTTAACTAAATAATAACCTTTAATTATAAATACATTCTCATATCAGCAGTGTTTGCGGCTCTCGGTGACGTGCACGCGCCGAGCAGCGAGGGGTCCGGTGCAGACGGGCACGAGCGGAAAACATGTTTGTTGTTCTTCCTTCTGTTTCCGAGACGTTCAGGGTCTGAGCGGGTTCACCAGCCGTGTCTGCATGTCTCTGCCAATTCCGTCACTAAATCCTCTTCTACCGCCCCCGAATGCAGGTAATGTCATTTCCGAGCTTGTCGCCGCTCCGCTCGGTCGTTGTCCGGCTCGTCCCGGCTCACATTTCCGTGCTAAACCCGGCCGGCCGCCGCGGAGAGCCCGGGCGGCGTGTGCTCACTCCGCCGCCCGCTAGCCAAACAAATCCAGCGCCGTGCCTCGATCCGCGCCGGACGGTCCTCCTGAAAACACCACAACACGACGGCTTCCTCCTGTCCAACACCGATTTAAACACCGAAACCCGCTTTTACACACCCACCGGATCGTGATATAGGTGTCGCACCTCGCTGCCAGGTGTGACAGCTGGTCCGAGGAGGGCCAAACTTCCCCCGGACGGGCCTCGGTATACATCCGCGGCTGTCACTTCTGACATTACAGCTATGTTTGGGTGTTTGGGTGTTTGGATGTTTGGACACTCGCCCCTCAGCTGTCGGTGGCTTGTGCACTTGCCGTTGCTAAATCACTTTTTTTTAAATTCTACTAAGCCTTTCAAGCACTTCCAGAATTAGGATTGGGATTTACCTAATATTTTCAGTGTGGGTTATCAACGTCAGCCGCTGGGTAAATATCACTATCAGTGGTTTCCTGTTGGAAGGCGGTGTTGCGACCTAAGTTTAATGTCTTTTTTATTTATTGTTATTATTATTATTATTATTTCTCTGGTACGGCGGATAACCGAGGCCTGTAGCCGCTGTTGCCACTTACTTGTGACCCGGTAGTGTGTAAACAGGTTATGTAAGTCCGCTGCTCCAAACTTATTCAGCCAATGCTTACGTCGTGCTCGCCTCCAATCTATAATAATCTGTCCTCTTTTAGCCTTGGTGCACACATTAATGCCATTCATGCATGCTTCTCAGCCACTATACTGACAACTGTCGCACAGACACACCTGATCAGTACACTATAACGTACTCTGATGGTACAGCTTTAATACTAGGGCTGCACAATATGGACAAAACTTCAAGCCTCGGTATTTATGCCAGACATAGCGATACAGCATACAATGTGACTGGGTTATTGGAAATTTTAAGTGTAGCAAAAGCGGCAAAAAAGCATAATAATCCCAAATGGACGTAGAAAATGCAGTTACTTAAAGTATTTTATTCATCGGAACAGACCAATCGCTGCCTTAAGCTGAATTCAAGAAAAAAAAAAACTTTTTTTGATCAGAACACACCAAACACTGTCTCAGGCTAACCCCTGACCCTAAATTTGATATCGTCCATATTGTTGCCTTTTGAGATGTTAATATCATGCATGTTCATATTTAGATACTGGTATCTTGCTCAGCCTTAGTCTATAACAGTTGTCTCACAGACATACCTAATCAGTACTTTTGAATGTATTCAGATGATATAGCCTAACCTGCTCGGACAGCCCTGAAATACACCAGCATGGTGTGAATAAAGTGGTGGAAAGGAGTGACAATAATGCTCTTGAGATAAACACAAAGAAAACAAGGAAGTTGTCTTTGATTTTACCTCCTGACTCCTACAAAGTTCCTGTTATCCATAATAAATAAAAAAAAATAGTTATTTTCATATAAATAACTTGATCATCTGTTATCCTGTTAAAGACCACATCAAATTTGTCCGCAAAAAGGCCGAACAAAGAATGCACTTTCTCCGTCATCTTAGTTAGGTTTTTTTTGGCACTGGTAAACAAATTCTGCTCTTATTTTCGTATTTGTGTGATTCTGAGTGTTCTGCAGTGTTTTGTACCGCCGCACAGTCCAAGAGTTTGATCACTACTTTAGAATCTAAATGGCTTCACCAAATGAAAATCTGCTCAAAGACTGTTGGACAACGTCTTGAGAAACTTTATGAGAGTACCATAACAACATGCTGAGGCTGTCTCTGAACCTCAGCCATGTTTTGAACGGTGAAGATTTGCAGCTGCCATCAGATTGGAGATGCAGGGTTCCCCGTTCTAACAGGGTCAGACTGGAACGCTCTTTTCTGTTTCAGTTGGTCCCTAAAGTTTAATAAGGAGCGCATCCCCAGATCGAATGCTCTCTGAGGCGCCTCGATATCTGCACCAAATGCTGTCCTCAGTGATTGTAGTGTGATGTAAATGTATGCATTTTTCGTTTCTTGTCCAAATTTCTTTTTTTGTTATGTGCTGTTACACATGGTGCTGCTGTTGATGCACAAAAAATAATTCCTGGCTGACATTAAAGTATATATCAATCAGATATAAACATTATATGATGAAGTCATGCACTATTTTTGGCATTATAACAGTTGTATTTATATTTACTACTGGTGCACACTGACCTGTTTGGCCAGCAGCAACAGCAGACGACTGCCAGTCACAACAAGGAGCTGATGGTGCTGCACACAAAGCCTTCTGCAACCACAGCTGCTATTGCTGAGATTAGCTACTCCCAACATCTTTTTTTTTTTTTGGAAATTCTCTACTGTTAGTGTATTACAAAAACTTTTGCATGGTGGGTAAAGGTGCTGCAGCCACGACCAACTCAGCTGAGACTGAGTCAAATCCAACAGCAGCCTGAGCAGATTGACTCCTGTTCAAAACTAAAATAGGCAATAAGCAGTGTGCTTTTTTTTGATCAAGTAGATAATGACCAAGCATCAATGTTAAGTCTCATATAGTCTGCAAAATGATGAGTCAGTACATGTTGGTGGCTGAGAACGAGACTAGTCACACAGTCAAAGTAGTCCACAACCTCTAAAAGTGGTGGGAAAACTGAAGTAAAGACCGAGACTTGCGTGCTGCGGCCTTGGTTTGCAGTTTCATTTTGTGCTTGTGTTTGTCTGTGACTACTGCAAACGTTTGCAGGAGATGCAGTCAGGAGAGATTCATGAATTCACTGCAACCTGCAGCTGACCTACAGTTCAGAACATCTGTCTTGAAAGCATCGGTTTCAAGGCGAGATCACACACGCCAGCGGCCAAGTGCTGATAAAGTTTTGATGCAGTGTGAAATGTTACCAGTGACCCTCCGGCAGGTGAGGAGGCCGGCCAGAGAGTGACAGTCATGGCAGAAGTTTGGATTCAGTCAGCCAGCGTGGCCTTTAGACCAGACACTTATCACCTGCCTCGGTCACAAACTCATGACGCAGTGAAACAAAATGAATCATATGCAGAACACCAGCGTACTCTTAATCTAAGAGCATACACGAATGCGTCACACTCCACTGTTTATTCCAGTATTTCAGAATTAGCAGTGAAGTGCTTCTTTTGTGGTTTCACAGTCAGGCTGCGGCGTGTTTCAAGGCTTTGCGTTGTCTGATAAGTTTATTTCCTCAACAGGTAGCCAGGCTTGTTTGTTTTTTCTTCAGGTTGTTTGCTCTCTTTAAAAATCAGGTCGGGTTTGAAATATATCTCTGGTGAACTTTTGGACCCTCCAGTCACTGCAGCCTGGAGATGAGATTTGACATCTGTGACGCCGCTGGTGGGCTGCTGTCAGCTCGGCTTGTTGGTGCTGACCAGCAGGGATGGGATGATAATATCAAAATGTCATATATCACAATACGGAAATGTGACTGTGAATCATGCAACAGAAAAATTAGTTGTGACATTAGTTACTTTTTAATCTGCTGAGAGGGCTCACCTGTCACAGTTTCACAAACTTAACATTGCTATTTACACTTTGTAATGACAACATTTTTAAATTATTTACATTCAAGCAAGCCAGTGCCATTGTTTTGAAAGATTTTTAGCTCAGAAATAAACATATTTCCACACAGTCATGCCTTGATGATATTGGGTTATTTATCTATCTTGCTTATCTTAATACAGATACAGTTCACAATTCACTAGTTGATAGCTTTTTTTTTTTTTTTTTTGAAACAGTTAAACACGTGCAATAATCAAAGACTTTCCTTTTTCTTCTTAATTGTGAAAAAAAAGACAACAAAATTACTTTAACATTTATTCAAAAAAAAAAAAATTGGTAAAAAGAAAGTTGTATTCTGCAAGATCGCCACAACATTAAGTCATTTCATTTTGATAATCAATAACGATTCAATTCAAAGTATTTAATCTTGATTCAGGCTGAAATCAGAGCAGCACAATCTGTTTGTTTCCTCAAGCAGATCAATACATTTGTATTAGCAGAATTTATAATCAATGCACCAGTGCTGTGAATGAATCATTACACCTCTAATTACACTGCATCATGCTTGTATTTAATTGTGAATCCCATATCGTGTCTCAGTTTTATCGTGAGATGAGCATATCGTCCCATCGCTGTCGACCGCTCTGAGCCAGAATTTGGTTTCGTCTCAGTTTTGGAGACACGCAGAGCGACAGGCACACACTCGATGACTTATTTTGCAAGACATCAAAGGTATTTCGTGATGCAGGGTTATTTAGTTACACAGGTGATGCCAAAAAATGACAGTGGAATAATTTCTAACGTGGTGCTCATGACAAGAGGGAAAGTGAAACCCAACAAATGATCAAAAACATCAAGAACTCATTAGAATAAGTGCAGGAAAGTGTTAATTTCCATAATCCAGCTGCCACTTTCACTGTTCCACCATCCAGATAAACCCTCAGACAAGGTTTTTCTTTACCTGCCGAAGCAATGTGTGTTTTGTTTTGTTTTATAAATTTGTGACTTTACTGTGTTTTTAATGTTTTTAATGACCCCAGGAGGAGCAGCTGCCACCCCGGTGCCAGCTAAATGGGGAGCCGAATTGAAAACTTAAATCTCAGTGGCCTTGCTCTCTTTTCAGATTAACAGGTATGCCAAAGGAAAAATATGATCCTCCAGATCCCCGTAGATGTTACACCATCATGTCAGCTGAGGAGGCGGCTAGCGGGAAGAAGTCCCACTGGGCTGAGCTCGAGATATCTGGTCAGTGTCTCCCTCTTGGTCCATTAGACATGTACATTTGTTTAGGGCTGCTGTGACATGTTATTTCCACTTGTTGTTCCTGCAGTTTGTCTGGTCTTCCAGTGTAGGAATGTACAGCAATTTGTTGAATTCACGTCAAGATCAGGGCTGAGCTCAGAGCAAATTACAGTCGAAACAATTAGTCAATAAATCGATCAGTCGATTCACAGAAAGTTTAAGAGCGTATCATACTGATAATTATGACTTCTGTGAAGAAAATCATGAGGTTTTGCATGTTGCAGCAGTTTGCAGACTACTACTACTTCCTGACTACTTCTATTGTATGTATCATAACAAAAAACCAAAAAACAAACAAACAAAGGGTGCGTGGGTTGGCTGCTGGTTAGACTAATGAAGCAATTTGGACTCTGGGAATT
This sequence comes from Myripristis murdjan, assembly GCF_902150065.1. Taxonomy (NCBI): domain Eukaryota; kingdom Metazoa; phylum Chordata; class Actinopteri; order Holocentriformes; family Holocentridae; genus Myripristis; species Myripristis murdjan. The sequence continues at coordinate 33,734,572 of NC_043988.1, forward strand.
CATGATGGGCATTTGTTAATTTAAAGATTTTATAGATGAAACAATTCATTGAAAATATTATTATCGCCAATGAAAATAGCGCTAGAGCAAATCAAGTCCTACTCGAGGCCAAGACCAAAAGAAACAGCATAGTTCTCATGTCAGTGTAAATATAATGTGTTAAGACGTTTATTAAGGTGGACAGAAATTAAGTTCTGTGTGCAGGACCTCTGTACTGTAACCTCTAATTAAAGCTTCAGCGTTTGAGGAGTTTTGCACACACAGGTAGGCAGGCTCGTCTGTGGTTGTTGTTTTTATGTCTTGATGAGCTACTGGATATTTGAATTACCCTTCAGGGATGAATAAAGTTTTATCTATCTATCTATCTATCTATCCACAACTGCTGGTTTTCTGTCTTACTCTCTAGTAAATTGTAGTTAATGGCGATCACCTTGCATCTCAGGTGGAAATCAGTGCCTGATCAGATGGTTTGAATGAAAACCAGGACAGTGACTCAAAACCAACTCATCACACCATTTTTAATACTGAAGGAGAAAAAAATGAAAGTGGAAATGCTGAGGGAAAATGTATTTTCTGAAAATATTTACAGAGGCAGGAACAAGTGGAGTCAGCGTTAAAAACTGTCTGCAAAAAAGATAAACCCAAGTCTTAACAGGTGCAAGACTGAGACACGTCTCAATAAAATAATCTGGAGACAGAGCTGTAAGGAATGCAGATGATGGAGAGGTGAGGGGGGAAAAAAGACAAAGCCTCTAATCCACAAGCTTGTTCAGTTAGAGCAGTGTTTCAGCTGACTTTAATCTGGGAGATTAAAAAAAAGAGCATATCTAGTATCCAGACACTTTGCTATGCTCTTATTTTGTCATTTCATGGTGAGACGTTTGATAAACACTTAGACATTTGCTTGTTTGACCAGCACAGCAGAGTTTTCCCCACCATATATTTATATAAATGTGCATAGAAACTAAAGCTAAGCTGCAGTGTCACTCCAAGGGTTTACGGCGTTGAAAAGACGCCAAGACGGCATCTTTAAGGGTTTAAGGGCTCTAGTTAAGACAGTGAAGATCTGTAAGCCCATCATTTGTACGGCCACATCATTTTTTTTTTTTTGACCTAGAAACCCTGAAGGTAATTGATAATTTATACTAGTAGGTGTGTGTCGCAGTGTTTCTCAGGTCCCAGGCAGTGCTGGGAAAAGAGTGTGTATGGTCAGCAAACCTCCACTGATTAAATAAAGGTTAATAATTAACATACAGTCAGGAACACCGCATGCTTGTCAGCCTCCACTTTACATTTTTCAGAAGTCACGTGATAATTAGCCCGTGTCTGAGGAGTGATTATATCTCAGTTTTAATCAGAGTGGAAATATACTGGGGTTAGACCAATAGATTGGACGGATACTGGGCTTTTATTAAATATTAAATATCTCATATTGTCCAGTCGTGCTGTCCACCTCTGATATGACGGACCACAGCTGCAGGGAAGCACACTGTAAAACCTGTTCTGACATTTGTGTTTGTTTCTTTTCTCCACAACTTATGTATGCTGGTAATTATTAAGATTTTCATCTGTTAACTCATAAAGATTTAATGGTTTTAGTGGCGTTATAAAGTCTGTTCCAGATGGTTTTCTACCTTCAAAACAATACAATTCTGGATAGAAACACTGAATCCTTACGTTGCTTTGGCATGAAAATGGTCCAAGGATTTAAAGATAATAGATATTGGCTTTCAGCTCTAAAACCAAAAACATCTTTATTTATTCTGCTAAACTTTGACTGATCTAGCCATCATGTGCACATCCTGCTCTATTCTGAATCTTAAAGGAACGCATGTTTTAGGCAAAATCCCCTTTTTCTGACTTACCCAGACTGCAACAAGATGTTTTACATATATATAAGCTGTATGTCATATATATTTGAAATACATGTCTTGGATTTTTCTTCTAAAAACAACAGTGGTTTCAAGAGAAGTTAGATGGTGGAACTGAAACCGCTGAGCACATTTATCTTGCAGTGATGCTGAAGGTGAAGGTGCTGAAGGTAGAGGAAGATCCAGAACAAATTAACTTCTCACAAACCCACACTTTATTTGTTTTCCTTTGAATTACTTTTCTTTAATTCAAATCTGTGTAATGAACTGTGTAAATAAGACAGCTTTGGAGTTGCCATAAGGTTTATTTTTTCACTTTGACAAAGCCAGGCTAATGACCCCCATAGACTTCAAGCCTTTATGCTAAGCTAATACGAGATAGATGGATAGATAGATAGATAGATAGATAGATAGATAGATAGATATACTTTATTGATCCCAACCAGGGAAATTCTGGAATGCTACCCATAGAAACTGAACCACTGGACGTACAGGTGAGGTAAAAATGGTATCCAAGTTTGTGTCTCAGTCTGGGAAAGTCGTTAAAAGTGGATTTTGCTCCAAAACGTTGGAGTACTCCTTTCAAAAAGCTCTAGTCAGATCAATGTTACAGCAGGTCGATACAGAAACTGCATTAATCGAGTCAGATTTGAAGCTGTTACTGTTCTGAAGTCAAACTGTGGCCTCGTCCTGGTTTTCGACGCAGGTCGCGTGAGGAGCCTGAGCAGCTCTCTGTGGTCGCTCACCCACCTGACGGCGCTGCACATCAACGACAACAACCTGAGCCGCATCCCGCCCGACATCGCCAAGCTGCCCCACCTGGTCTACCTGAACCTGTCGTCCAATAAGCTCCGCAGCCTGCCCGCCGAGCTGGGCAACATGGTCTCTCTCAGGTAGGCTGACAGACACGTGTTAGTCGAGCTGCTTGGAAACATCTGAAGAGTTTATTCTCCGATTATTATATTATTATATTACCTGCAGGGAAAACATGCACTGGACAAGCAAAGGATGGATTTTACATTTCCCCGCTCAGGCAGTTTTACTTTGTTTATTGCTGGAAGAAGAATAGAGGTGGCAGTTATTCATCATTTCAAAGGGGAAAAAAAGCTGTTGATCAAGACAAGTGTATTTGTAGAGCACCTTGGAAACAGCTTTCACAAAGATTCAAAGCAATTAAATTTGAGTTTTGGAAGTCAGTGTTGTCGTCATGAGTGCTTTGCCAGGGTTCAAGAGCAAATCGCGTTCAGTTCAAGTCACGACCATATCTGAAGAAAGTCGAGATTTAACAGAGCAAACGACGACGTCTGCGTGCAGCGTGAGGTAGTGGGAGGAGTGCTTTTGTAGTGAGCCACCGCAGAAAAATATAACGTGACAGTAAATTTAAATGTCTTGGAGCTGTCCTTGAGATCCATTGTCTCTGCTTTCTTATGAAATGTGTGAGAGAGTGTGTGTGTGTGTGTGTGTGTGTGTGTTTGTTTGCAGTAATTACTTATCTTTTGGAAACTGCGCAGTAACCAGTCCTGTTGGTGTGTTTGCTGACTGTTATCTGTGTGTTTGAGGTTTACATAAAGGATTGAGTGTTGCCAGTAACTTTTTTTTTTTCTTGATAAAGTGAGCAGCTGAAGCAACTGCATACTGTCCTGAAAAATAAATTAATCAGTGAATTTAGTCAGAGGATTAAGTTGGTTTGTTTTTTTGGAACAGTGACAGAACATTAAAGCAAAGCACTAAAAAGCAAAGCACTAAAAAACAAAAAACACAGCGATTAAAATACAGTGATTTAAAAAAAAAAAAAAAAAAAAAAAAAAAAAAACTTGGAAGAAAAACAAATTACAAATTTGTGCAGTTGTGATAAAGAGTTCCCGCGGGGCTCATTAAACCATCTCACCTCCAAATAGACAGATAAACAAAAATTAATATGACAAGCGAAGACACAGTTGGATTGGAGAGCAGAATTGAAGCGACAAGCAGATGGTGGAAAACAGCGCACCGCCGATGATAAAGGAAATAAAGTGACTGTTTAGTAGAGCTGATGCTGAACATGAAATAATGAAAGAGTTTGTGTTTCATCATGTGTGCATGTGTGTGGTGAAAGAGAGCAGGGATAAGGGACCGAGAGAGTGTGCGCTGACAAATTATTCTCTCTATTTTCTGCAGGGAATTGCTTTTAAACAACAATCTTTTACGAGTTCTGCCTTATGAACTTGGGAGGCTTTTCCAGTTACAAACCCTGGGGCTGAAAGGTGAGTTTATCTTGTGTTTTTTGGACAACTCAATTATATATCACTGAATTTAATGTATACTTCTCTGTACGTAATCTTCTAATTTAAAAATCAGTGTGTGTATATACAGTCAGGACGGTTATTTACAAAGGAGCTTTTAGGAAAACTGGTAAAATGAGAGAGCCCTTGTGATTAACTACTAAAAATAGGACAGCAATGCTTAAAATAGAAATGACTGAATTTATTTTGCTAAGCAAAAAGGAGTTTAATCAAATGTTTGGTTGTGTTGAAATTAGAGCAGGTTGACTTTCAAGAATATGTGCTGTAATGTGGCATAAATCTGATATGTAGTTTTCTCAAATTAATGTTAAACTTGTATGAAAAATGAGTTTTTGTTTTTTTTTTTACTTTGTCTACCAGCAAATGCATGAAAAATAAGTGAAATCAAAATTTTTATTTGGGCATTTATAGGCACATGTCTTGACAGTTCTTGCAGAAAAAAAGTGTTTGTACTTCTACAAAAAAAAAAAAACCCTAAACAAAAAAAAACACTGTGGTGCTTTTTCCTAACACACCAAATTTAGTCATTAGTCAATAGTGGGTGAATCTGGTTAGGAAGTGAAAGTTGAGGCTGAATCTTGAGACAAAAATGTTAATTCCCAGTTCTCCGTTTTATGCTCTGTGTGAGTTATTATTGTTGATGCTGGTTGTGATCTGCTGGTTGGCAGGTAACCCTCTGTCCCAGGACATCCTCAACCTGTACCAGGAGCCGGACGGAACCAGAAAGCTTTTGAACTACATGCTTGACAATCTCGCAGGTAAATGGCGCCGCCGCGTCGCCTTACCGCACAGCTGTTTTGTCCCAGCTCATCTATATTTAACCAACCGTTTAGTGTAAACCTGAGCGCCGCAGGTATACTGTCCCATTGTGTTTGTCCCGGGCAAATGAGCACTAATCCCTCATTTCCCCCGCTCGTTTTTTAGTGCACCCAGAACAGCTCCCCCAAAGACCGTGGATCACGCTGAAAGAGCGAGACCAGATGGTCCCCACAGGTACGCGGGGAGGGGGGGATTAACTCTTTCACCTTCAGCTGTAGGTTGTTCTGTTGGCAAAACACTATTAATAATTGATAATGTAAGAAAGACCGGCTATTCATTCATTCATTCAGATTCTTTATTCGAGTCTCAGAGGACATTGAGGTTCCAAGATTACAGTTAAAATGTAGTATTAAAAGTAAGTAAAAAGATAATAATAAATAAATATATGAGCATAAATCACACAATCATACAAGACATAAACATACACACACACAGACATACATGCAAATGTACACATACATTTCAGTGCCGATAACCAGTGATGTTGTGGATAGTAAAGGCCAAGTTTATAGATGGACCATTTTATTCTGTCAGTAAAGTTTTTGTAAACAACAGGAAAGGAAAGGTACCACAGGAAGGTCCTTTTCTCTTTTTTCCTTCATCAATTCAAGAGGGCACCTTGTCTGGCTGAGAGAGCCCCCACATCAAACATGATGCACTTTACAACACCCGACACATGGACCCGCTTAACGTTTAAAATAACGGCATCTAATGACAGCCAGTCCAAAAAGATTAGCTGTAATGAATTCAAAGAAAACAAAATGCTTACGACTGTCTTCGTCTCGTGTTTTTTTTTTTTTTTTTTCCTCGGAAAGACGTAAAACATAACAACTAAGAGCCTCAGAAGAACCACAGCTGCTGTAAGAAAAAGGCTCCACATTATCGGATGTAATTATTGGCTGAAATTCCATTAACAGGACAATAATTTAATTGTCTCATTTCTCAGAGGATAATATAATATAATAATAGACTGCTGATATATTGTACATTCCTGTTTTTTCCCCTTCCTTTTTTAAATGTAAAACTTCACTGGGCATGATTATTGTTAAAAAAAAAAAAAATCATTAAATGCTAAAGGTTCTTGTCCTTACCACTCCTCTCCCATCCAGCCATGTTCACTGTCATGTGCTACAACGTGCTGTGTGACAAGTACGCCACGCGACAGCTCTACGGCTACTGTCCATCCTGGGCCCTCAACTGGGAGTACAGGAAGAAAGGCATCATGGAGGAAATCACCAACTGTGACGCCGACATCATCAGCCTGCAGGTAGGAGACGCTCCGCTCAGCCGCAGAGGGTCACGGTGTTTGAGTTTGAGATCTTGTGCATTTTAGACATTAGGTTGACTTTCTTGAAATGAGTTGGAGCCTGCAGGGTACAGGGTTCCCACGCGTCCTACGAAACCTGGAAATCCTGGAAATTTATGGAAGAGTTTTCGAAAATGTCCTGGAAATGGTCATGAGATCCTGGAAAATTTATAAAATTTGGCTGAGATTACTTTTTCAGATGTTTTTCATTTTCAGCCGCTGACACCTTGTTACGTCGTCCCGTCGTCTTTCATCGTACTGCAGTGTCGCGAGTGATCGAAAACATGCAAAACAAAGCTCAAGAGGGTGTTTGTGTGAAATCGACTCGTGTATGCATTGTTAGCCTCCTGTTAGCATTTTTTTTTGCACATAAACACCATGTTGCACGATGCAGAAGCGTGTTGACAGCGTGTTATTTGAGACATCAGTTCCATGCGGTTTTGATCTATTTGGCCACTTTGTCCAATGTGAATCATCCTAATGCGACGCTTTGTGAGCTGCACCTAAACATGGACGCTACATAAGTCACCAAACACTGAGGAATGTGCATGAATACTGAATACCTTTAAAAAAAAAAAAAAAATCCTGGAAAATTTTGTCCTTTAAAGATTTGGAACCCAGAGGGCAGGAAAATTGGTTTTTCATCCGCTGGTCACACTCTGTTGAGCCGGCCTGAATATTGTTGTTGCACTTTGTGTGTCGTGAACTCAGTCCAGTCTGTCAGCGAGGCATCCAGACACTTGACTCCTCTTAGTTTGTGCACGATCAAATTTCATCACAGTTTTACAGCACCTGACAACAGAGCCTTCCACAAGTCCTATTTATTGTTTTAGCTGGTAGCAAGCTTCTGCGTTGCTATTTCACAGGAAGTATAATACACAAAATATACCTATCAACACTAGGAAGGAAATATGTATCTTTGCAAAATAAAACATTAGCAACAAAATAAATAAAGTGGATCAATACAAAGAATACAAGAAAAACCTTTGCATACCTTGTTTGAGTAATTAAAAATAAAATATACTAAAATATATCTATAAAATATCTACAGTCCTCTCACCTTTGAATCTTTTCATAGACTGTATTATGAAATCTGCAGCATTTGCATAGAATAGAATATCATTTATAATTTAATTTCCATGCGGCAGTCACTGATTCCTGGTACTGGGCCTTATGGCAAACAATTTATACAAGATGTAATTGCTATTATGTATTGCCATAGCTATCATTATTATTATTATTATTATTATTATTATTATTATTATATGAAAAGATGATGGAAAAGGCATGGATTTTTGCATCAGGGACACAGTGGGGGCTCAATTTTTAACATAGAATATTAAAATATAAAATATTATGGCCGCCCCGGTGGTACACTGTGTAGAGTGTGTGCCACATAAAACCGAGTTTAAGCCCTAAATCTACCCCTAAATCTGATCCAGACCCTTTGCTGCATATCAGCCCTTCTCTCTGCCCTGTCTTTCCTGTCATTTTCCACTGTGACTGTCTAATAAATCAGAAATGCCCCCCAAAAAATCTTAAAAACAGATAAAAGATTGCAAAAGCTCTGGCCGATAGAACCAGAAAATCTAGAATCAATAAAAAAAAAATTCAACTGCTTTAGGAGGCAGGTAGGTGTCTTACAAAAGTGTTAAAGAGTTGAGAAGGATTTCTGAATCTGTGGAATCTGTTTGTTTTTTACCAAGAAGGAATTTTCATCTTTTTAAAGCATCGATCAACCTCTAAGAGCAACTGAATTTACTCTTCATGTTTACCTTTTCCAAGTTCATGTATCTCACTTGTACAGCGGTGTAGCAGCAGTTTTTTTTTTTTCTTGCCAGCCACATCAAAAACAACCTGTGGCTGGCATCAGCTTTCCTCTGCGGTCTCAGCGGATTGTTGACATGCATATTTGGCTGAATTGTTCATATGGAGCGTCTGTCCGTGTGTGTCTGCAGGAGGTGGAAACGGAGCAGTACTACACCCTCTTCCTGGAAACACTAAAGGAGCGCGGCTACGACGGCTACTTCTGCCCAAAGTCTCGTGCCAAACTGGTGTCTGAACAGGAGAGGAAGCACGTGGACGGCTGTGCAGTGTTCTTCAAGACAGAGAAGTGAGTTCTTCATGGATTAAAAACTGAATTTTCATGAATGTTGCTGGTCAGTTTGGGCGACAGAGTGCCCGTTGTCATTACATATTGTACATAACTCATTGCCCATGTATTTATTTTTTTAATTCTTACTTTTATTGACAGTAGTGTAGCTCTGAAGTAGCTGCCTTCAATCAGTGTGATTTTGCGCAGTATGACCTGAAGTAAAATGTAGTTTTTAAACACTCATTGTCCACATTATGAATTATAGTATTTTTGGGAGTCGATTTAAAAAAAAAAAAAAAAAACTGTACAAGTATGAGGTGGCGGTGTATTCCTAAAAGGAAACAGCAGAACAAGACATTCAAATGGGACACTGCTGGCTGTATTTTGGCTTGAAATACATTTTAAATCAATGGAAAGTATATATAAGTTTGTCTCCTTTTTAACTGAACATCCTGTGTAGTATGCAAGGGGCATGATGCTCTGTTAAAAATATTTGAATAGCCTTTATTATTACATGGCTAAGTATTATTTAAAAACCTGGCTGCTGACCAACATGTCTCAGCTCCAAGATCCTTCATCAGGGTGCCTTTTTTTGACATTTTAAATCAACTTAAGCAAAGGAATTTGTATGATCTCTGATGTTCAGCGTTCGTCCTGTAACCCAGCCCTTGTTCAAGGTTTTTTAACACATTGCACTGTTACTCCCCCCCCCCATGACTGACAATCCATCACTGCTGTTGCTGCAGGTTCACTCTGGTGCAGAAACACACCGTGGAGTTCAACCAGGTGGCTATGGCCAACTCAGAGGGGTCAGAGGTCATGCTGAACAGAGTGATGACCAAAGACAACATCGGGGTGGCCGTTCTGCTCGAGGTGAACAAAGACATGTTCTCTGGAGGTAAGGAAGGCAGATCGGAGGGCTTTGTTTTTTGTGAAACAGCCGCCGCACACCCTGTACCTGCTGGTACAACATTTAAAGGAAGTTTCAACCATGATACCTTTGCAGGTTTAGGCAGATCTAGTGTAACCATGTCCACACAGAGTTGAACCGAGGGCAAGCGGACTTCCTTGTAGTTTCTCGAAGACGTTTCACTTCTCATCCAAGAAGCTTCTTCAGTTCTGACAGACTGGTGGCGAGTCCCAGGTATTTAACCTGTATGTTATCCAGGTCGTTGGCTCCTTAGTGCTCCTTCCTGTTGTGACGCCTATCTGAAGTGTCGTTAGGAGCACCTGACTCCGGGAATGAAGAACGATCATAAGAGTCACTTGACTCAAGGATTGAATGATGGACATTCGGGCCACCCAACTAAGGAAGTGAACGATGGTCATTGGGGCCGCATGACTTCTGGAGTGAACGATAATCCTTTGGGTCACTTCACTTCAGGAGTGAACACATTAGGGACACTCCTCCTGGCTCCAGGAGTGAATGGTGGTTGTTGGGGTCACGGGGGGGTCAAGAGTGAATTGTTCACATTCCTGGGAAAGAATGACAGGACAGCCTTGTAGGTTGAAGACAGATGGCGTGTGAGACCTCCTCCTCTGCTGAGAGATGGTTTCTCTATCTTAACATAGATCGCTTCCTTCACTCCTCCTTGGAGCCATTTGTCCTCCTTGTCCAAGATATGAGCCTTACGGTCCTCAAAGGAGTGTCCCTTTTCTTTCAGGTGCAGGCAAACTGCCGAGCCATGCGTTTGTTTAATGTTTGTTTAGTTTGACCAGTACATAGGTCTGTGCATTCCTCACTGCATTGGACTGCATACATGAGATTGCTCTTCTCATGTTTGGGTGTGCAGTCTTTTGGGTGGACCAGTTCCTGTCATAATGTGTCGCTGGGTTTGAAAAACACTTGGGATGATTGTTTGGAAATCCTCCAAAGTTTCTCAGATACTGCAAACATGTTTGGGATGACAATGTTGTTGCATTAAATCTTCTTTTTTGGTGATCTTCCTCGATCTTCGGGCTGTTTTCACCGAGTTCCAGTTAGGGTATCCACAGCAAATCAGCAAAACTGACTTGACGTCTTGCCTATGAACTAGTCTCATCACAGAAACTTATGAGGTTTCTGATAACAGGGTGGAACAGTGTTTGGTTTCCTTATCATATTGTTGTGTTAGTGATGAATCACTGTGAATCTCTCATTCAGACAACACACTCAAGGTTTTTTTTCAAGGGTTTTCCAGGACGTGACATGTCTAGCGCTGGATTACTGTTAGCAGACTTGCTGACTGGAGTAATTTAAGATGCGAACTTGCAGGTCTGTTGTTTGACGTAGTGACCTGTTTTCTCTGTTACTTGGAAATTACAGACCTCAGAGTCTGTTTATTGGCAAATCAAAAGTTTGCTTCCTGCCCTGACAGCATCTGTTGCATAAAGCCTTTCTGCCCTGTTGGATCACATTATCAGTGTTTGTCTAGCGGCAACAGCTCTGGGTGACATGCAGGACTGTTTTGTTTTTATTAGTCAGCAACTCCTATATTTATAACTTCCCAATTTATGGTCAGTTTTCTGTTTTTTCTCACTTTTTGTAAAACTCCACTCTTCCTTGTCATTGTCAGTCTTGCCTCATTGTCTCAGAGTGTCTGGGGCTTCCGAAATTACATCAGATCCTCCTGTTTGTCTGCAAAATATTCAAAACATCTGCCAGCTTCTCTGTACATAATGACAGTGGTAATTTTATTTTCGCTGATCCCTTGTGTCCCTCATTTTAGTTTGAGATGTTTTCATAAACACTTGCACAACCTGTGTTTGTTTATCACTCCTTTTCTCCCTTTTTTACCTCTGTAGTGAATGTGTAATTAAACTGAATCTGGTTATATCCTCCCTTCCGTTTTGTTCTTAGTTGTGCTTCATCGGCCAGACAGGTGTGGCTTATTGAATTCCATGCGGTTTCCTGTGTTTTCAGGCATGAAGCCCCTGCAGGAGCGGCAGCTGATCCTCGTGGCCAATGCCCACATGCACTGGGACCCTGAGTACTCGGACGTCAAGCTGATCCAGACCATGATGTTCCTGTCGGAGCTGAAGAGCATCGCTGAGAGGGCCTCGGGCTCCGTGGCTACCGGCTCACCCACCTCTGACCCGTCCTCCATCCCCATCGTCCTGTGTGCTGACCTCAACTCGCTGCCCGACTCTGGTAGGACGGCCTCTGGGAAACCTCTCCAACACCTCCACTAAACGCATTAATGAGTTGGGGTAGGGGGCGGGGGTGTTGCTACAAGTTTATTTTCAGAGAGCAAAGCAAAGATGCTGTGGTTCAAACTGAAGCTAGCTGAGCATCATTTCTTGATTTTCTATTGAAATACCGTCATCACAGTAACATGAGAGCTGTCTGGTAACAGGGTAGAAAAGCATTTGGTGAAGTTTACACTAGGGATGCACCGATCCGATATTAGCATCGGATATCGGCACCGATATCAACATTTTACATGGATCGGGTATCTGTAAAAGCAGCCGATCCGTGAGACTGATCCTTCCCCTTTAAATCTTTGCGACACGAGCTACATCATATGGTGTGTGTACCGCATGCCGCAAGAGTCGATTGAGTTGAGTTGCAAACACAAGCAACATGGCGCGAACAAAAGGGTCTGCGATATGGAGGTTTTTCACCCTTAGCATGCCAACTAGCTCGACGGCAGTTGACAATGTATGTAAAATGAATGTTGCCAGGGGTGGTGGTAGCACTGCCAGATATAATACCACAAATTTAATCAAGCACCTCCAGAAACACCACACGAAGGAGCACAAGGAGTTCCAGCAGCTGAACAAATCAAAGGGAGCCGACGCTGCTGTTGAGGTTTGTAGCTTCTTAAATCAACAATATCGGATCGGTATCGGGTATCGACCGATACGTAAGGCCCCAGCATCGGTATCGGCATCGGAACTGAAAAAGTCGGATCGGTGCATCCCTAGTTTACACCTCTTATCAACATGTACACATGTCACACCTGCATGGCAGCGCGGCAGAAACTGATTCTCTCCTTTAAAATGAATGAAGTTCAGTCATAGAGCGACACAGTCAACACACAGACTGTGGACAAGGCGTTGAATTCTAGCAGTGGATTACTGTAGTTATCAACTCAGTTCAACTCATCTTTATTTATATAGCACCTTTCATGCAAACATGCAGCCCAAAGTACTTCACATTGCAAGATTAAAGGAACAAAAATTATACTAGACTAATAATTTCAAGAATAAAAACTGTAAAATGTTAAAAATAAATTATTAAAACTCCATAAAATAAAACACAAATAGAATAAAATAAACACATGGATTAAAATAAATATGAAAATTAATGACTGAACTGAAAAAACTATGGCTGTAACATTACTCCAGCACGAAAGTCAGATTAAAAAAGATAGGTCCTCAGTTTCCCTTTAAAAATGCCAGGCGAGCTCGCCGTCCAGATCTCCAGGGGCAGTTTGTTCCACAGTTCAGGTGCATAAAAACAGAAGGCAGCCTCGCCGGGGCTTTTATGGGACACATTAGGAACATTTAAAAGATAAGCTGTGGAGGACCTCAGTGATCTGGCTGGAACATAAAATGCAAGAAAATCTCTAATATATGGAGGAGCACGGCCATTTAAGGCTTTATAAACAAGTAAATGAACTTAAAAATCAATTCTAAAAGATACAGGGAGCCAGTGCGGGGTCTTAGGCAGTCGGATAATGTGATCCATTTTCTTTGATTTAGTCAAGACGCTGGCCGCTGGATGTGTACTACTTAACTTATTAAAGTGTAATGGATACTTGGTAAAATGGGAAACTAACAGCTGCCAGTTGCTGGTAAATCTGACCTGTGGCTGGTTTGCTTTACCAACCACTCTGGCAGGTAACACGCTGTCTTTTGGTGCTTCTATTCTGTGAATTTAGGTTTTACCAGCAAATGTGGCGACTGGTCTCGTAGCACCCAACATTTCCCAAAGGATCGTGTGATTGACTAAACTACAATATTTGCCAAAAAAAGTGACACTTCTGCAGTTTCTGTTTTGTATGCAAGAGCAAATAAACTGTTGTGAAATAGTTTTTATTGTAATAGTTTAGTCACATAGCCACTCCTATTTAAGATGGCTTCTTTAGTTAGCACAAACATTTGCTTGAAAAAGGTCTATGACCGAAACGTCGCAATAAACTCTTTGTTCTGGAAGTTGGCCAGTGTGCGGGAATTTATCCTTCAATTACTTTGGTTTTTCCTTTTCCGACGCACCTGCCCGAGGAATAGATGTGCGAAGTTTTTTGCTGTTCCTGAATTGTAATAGTTTGAAAAATTAACTTTATATTGGTTTATTTGTAGACTACAGAAGTATAAGTGCATGTAAAGTCAAGGTGTGATGTAATGTTATTTTATATGCCGGCATTGTCGCTTCAACTTAAAGTCACTCGCTTTCAGGCGGCTCATCGGCCACATTCATCTGTTCAGCAGTCCCAGTGTCACGTTGAACCAGCAGGTGTCTCCGTGTCTCCTCAGGTGTGGTTGAATACCTGAGCAACGGAGGTGTGGCCGAGAACCACAAGGACTTCAAGGAGCTGCGCTACAACGAATGTCTGACCAACTTCAGCTGCAACGGCAAGAACGGCAACTCAGACGGAAGCATCACCCACAACTTCCAGTTGAAGAGCGCCTACGAGAATAATCTGATGCCTTACACCAACTACACGTACGACTTTAAGGTAAACCTTCTCCAGGTGTCAAAGGTGCATTCTGTTAAAGCTGGTATCTGTCAGATCCACCTGGGCGGCACACTGATTGTAGAATAAAAATGTGACTTTGGGATTTATGAACATTTGCACTAATAGCTACTTTTTTTGGTTTTGGAACAAAGTTGGGGGCTCAAAGATATTTGCATATCCGAAAGGGGACAGGTTAGGGTTAGGGTCACAGTGTCAAACTCTGGGAAGAACATCCTCCATTTGCACAGCTTTAATGAAACCCAGTTAAACACAGCTTGATTTGTGAGCTAAGGGTTTTGCTTCATAGCAGAAATAATTCGTTTTTGGAAGCTGGCACCATTGCCAGCTTAAAGAGTGACCCAGCACCAGCGCTAAATTTCTGATGCACTGCCCTCTAGGGGTTAACACTTTCAGGCAGGTTGCACTTCTGGCCTCACCCAATCAGTGATGTGGCCGCAGGTATTTTGCCATTGACAGCTGTTAGGAAAATACCTGAGGACACATCACTGATGCCTGCAAGTCTCAGCCCCCAGAGGGCAGCGCAGCAAATGTTTTCTGCCTTTTGTGATTTAGTGTTGAATTACCCTTTAAAGCCCCTTTTATAATTCTCTTTATGGCGTTCTCTGATCTGATCTGAGCTGAGGTTCTCAGAGGGCGAGCCCTCTGCCTTGTTTGTCTACAGTGCCTTGCATAAATATTCATACCCCTTGAACTTTTGCACATTTTGCCACATTACGACCAAACACATGAATATATTTAATTGAAATTTTATATGAAAGACCAACACACAGTAACACACAATCGTGAAGTGGAACGAAATGTATACTTTATTTTAGGCTTGTTCTACAAACAAAAAACTGAAAAGTGGGGCATGCAAAAGTACTCAGCCCCAGTGTGTTAATATTTTGTCAAACCACCTTTTGCTGCAATTACAGCTGCAAGTCTATTGGGATATGTCTCGATCAGCTTTGCACATCTGGAGACTGAAATTTTTGCCCATTCCTCCTTGCAAAACAGCTCCAGCTCAGCTAAGTTGGATGGAGAGCGTTTGTGAACCGCAATTTTGAGATCCCTCCACAGATTTTCAATGGGATTTAGATCTGGGCTTTGACTTGGCCACTCCAGTACTTGGATACAGTTTGCTTTAAACCATTCTGTTGTTGCTTTAGCTGTATGTTTCGGGTCATTGTCCTGCTGGAAGGTAAATCTTCGTCCCAGTCTCAGGTCTTTTGCGGACTCCAACAGATTTTCTTCAGGGTTTGCCCTGTATTTGGCTCCATTCATCCTCCCATCTATTCGCACAAGCTTCCCTGTCCCTGCAGAAGAGAAGCAACCCCAGATCATGATACTGCCACCACTGTGTTTGACAGTGGGGATGGTGTGTTTAGACTGATGTGCCGTGTTATTTTTACACCAAACACAGCGTTTGTCATTTAGTCCAAAAAGTTCAATTTTGGTCTCATTAGACCAGAGAACCTTCTTCCACTTGTCAGCAGTGTCTCTTACATGGCTGTTTGCAAACTGCAAACGTGACTTTTTGTGGCATTCTTTTAACAATGGCTTTCTTCTTGCCACCCTCCCATACAGGCCAGATTTGTGCAGTGCACGACTGATTGTTGTTCTATGCACAGATTCCCCTAGCTCTTCTGTGGATCTTTGCAATTCATTTAGAGTGATCAAAGGGGTCTTGGTTGCCTGTCTGACGAGTGCCCTCCTTCTTCGATCTGAAACTTTAGAGGGACGGCCTTGTCTTGGCAGGGTTGCAGTGGTGTGGAGCTCCTTCCATTTCCGGATGATTGATTGAACAGTGCTCCGTGGGATGTTGAAAGTCTTGGAAATCTTCTTGTACCCTTCTCCTGCTTTAAATCTCTCCACAACTCTTTCACGGACCTGTCTGGTGTGTTCTTTGGTCTTCATCATGCTGTTTTCTCCCCAATGTGTTCTTAGCAGACCTCTGACACCATGGCAGAGCAGCAGTATTTATACTGAGACTTGATTACACACAGGTGAACTCCATTTTGTCATTAAGTCAACAGGTGATCAATTAAGAATCATCAGGCAACTTCTGGTTGCACAGAGAGAAAGGGGGCTGAATACTTTTGCACACCCTACTTTTCAGTTTTTTATTTGTAGAAAAAGTTTGAAATAAAGTATACATTTCATTCCACTTAACAATTTTGTGTTACTGTGTGTTGGTCTTTAAAAATTCAATTAAATATATTAATGTTTCTGGTTGTAATGTAGCAAAATGCGGAAAAGTTCAAGAGGTATGAATTCTTATGCAAGGCACTGTAACATGCAGGCGACCATGTCCAAGACTTGCGGAACAATAACTGAAGCCATTCTTTGATTTGGATTAGATTTTTGATTTCTGAGCGAGTGAAGTCCTTACGCCAACTTAAAAAAAAAAAAAAATTGATGTGCAGTACAATAACTTTGAAGCCGATGTTGCAAAGTGCATTTTTGGTGCACTAGTTTGCACCCCTCTTGTGCAACACTTTAGTGAGTTTTTGCATGACCTCTTAACCCCCTGTGGACATCGGCGAGACAAAAGGGATTGATTATCAATTCCAGGAATGAAAACTCAACACTTACATCCATATGGGGAGCATTCTTCCCGTTTCCTCAGAGAGAAACAACCTTTTCTAAAACACGAGGACACCAAACGCATCTGTCCAGTTTGGGACTGGCTGTGTATTCTCGTCTTGCATCCAATTATGTTACCCAGCTGTTTTGCTTCCCAGCTGTTTGAGTCGGCTCGTTCTCACAGTGAATCTTGGGAGTTTCTCACTTGTTTTTATCCGTGAACTCATCATCTGGCATGTCCTTAAGTGCCCAGTAGACTTATGGGATCTTCATTAGTCCTCCATCGTCGTTTTTCCCTCAGCGTTTTAATTGTTCTTCAGCCGCCATCATCTGATCTCAGGAAAAAGTTTAGCGGTTATATTTGTGTTCGTCTTTTTTTAAATAGTTGTTGATAGTCCCACTCTTGCAAATGAGATATCTCAGGAGTGCCTTTAGTACAAATTCTAGTTTATGTTTTTACTTGCAAAGTTTCGCTATGAGCTGTAGGTGAAACTCGCTCATTCTCACTCACTCATTCACACGATCACAGTTGAGTTGAGTACTGGGTCTGACGCTGATCCTCTTACTATGCTGACTGTCATTGCTTATTACTGCCATAGTCATGGTCACTCTATCAAATGATCTGTATTTAGTGTCAGTCACTGGTCCACAGTTTACTCACCTTTTACCGTCACTGCACATTGTTTTTGCACCGTGGAACTACTGCTGACCCTAATAGTCTCTTTAATAACAGGAAGAGTTATCGTTGCATCACTCTGTTTACTGTCAGGCCCTTTTTTTTGTACGGTTTAATCACTTCATCTGAAATAGGCACTTCACAACTGTTTACTGTTAGTCTGTGGATCTGTAAATATTTTCTTTGTCGTGCGCAGTGCTGAGTTTAACGTCCAGCCAGCCACAGTTAGCCAGAACCAGACCAAAATACGACAATTTTGCCAGAGTCAGAGAAATGTCAGAGTAAGATTTGTATTTCTAGACTGATATGCATTATTATAGTGAATATAGAGGGAACCAAAACCATAAAGAGATGCTGAAAAGGTAATATTTTGTAATGGAGCGCATTCCCAAGGGCTTTATTTCGAATGATATGACAAGAAGTCCTTTGATTTTCGTATTTTTAGTTTTTCAGAACGTGACTTGAAGAAAACTCATCCTGTTCAGACGTCTACTCGACTCGATGTTTCTCTCTCCCTCTGTCTCTCTGCAGGGTGTGATCGACTACATCTTCTTCTCCAAGACCCACATGAGTGTTTTGGGCCTGCTGGGCCCGCTGGACAGCCAGTGGCTCATCGACAACAACATCACCGGCTGCCCCCACCCCCACATCCCCTCGGACCACTTCTCCCTGCTGGCCCAGCTGGAGCTGCACCCCCCCCTGCCCCACCCGCTCAACCCCCTCAACGGGCTGCACCTGCCAGTCCACAGGTAGTGCAGCCCGATGACCCCAACACACCCTGACCTCTCACCTCCACCCCCACCCACCCTTCAAACACTCTCCTCAGACCCCCCGTCCTTCTGCAGGACCCTGTACAGTCGACCGATCACGTTTTAAACTCAGACAAAACCCAACCCACCCCACCCTCCCGAAAGGAGTGAAGTATTTGCCCATTGTTGCTCCTTTTTTGTGTTTTTGCACACTGTAATGTTTTTTTTTGTTTTTTTTTTTTTTATCTATCTCTGTCTCCCCTTGAAGAGTTTGATACCAAATAGTGGGCTTGGGATTAATTTGCTGTGTCAAAGCCCCATGTCCTAATTTTTTTTTTTTTTTTTTTTTCTTAGAAATGATCATAACAGCTTGTAGATTCTGCTTCTACGTTGGCAATCATTAACTTTTTTTTTTTTTTTTTTTATGAAAGAATTCCACTACACTTCACGATAAATTTCAAATAATCTACAAATCTGCATTTGTTTTTGTTTTGTTTTGTTTTGTTTTTTTGCTTTGTGCTTTTTCGTTTTAACAATCACAAGGCTGTGGGATCATGAGCTTGTTTGAGAAAGGCAACATGATAACATAATTTTAACGCTGCGTCACAGCATCTTTGTTGTGTTAAAGAGTATGGTAACATCTTCGTAACACTACATCTGTGTTCAGTGAGGAAATTGGAAGATGAAATGACCTCACGCCTCAGCTGCGAGCTTTATGAATCTTTGCTCATAAATCTCGCGGCTCCCAGCTCTGCTAAATGTTGATGACACATTCACACAGCGCTGTTTGGACGTTACTACGCTGCTACTGCATTCACTTATTTGATTTTTTTTTTCCCACTTGTTTATGTTGCCAGTCTTGTACCTCTCAGCATCTCTTTCACAGGCCTTCATTATTTCCAAATATTCTAATTAACTTGGCAACCAGCAGTTTTGGCATATCAGTTTTGTTTTTTCTACTTGTTCATGCTCAGTTAATTCTGATTGATGCAGTTCATGAGTTTTACTGCAGCAATATGAAGTGTCAAACACCTAACGAGGAGGATCCCTAACTACTATTAGCATTTTAACCAAATCATTCCTCCTGCTTAATAAGTTGCTTTGAAAAAAATGATGTAATAGATGATATTTATTTGAAACACAACCCAGGCAATCACTAATATTGTGCTTTAGGTCTTTAGCTTTTGAAGCAGTGATTTTTTTTTTTTTTTTTTTTAACCTACCTACCATGTTAATGATGGTATTATCCTGTTTCCCAGCACGTGACTGGCCAAAGACTAATTACAAAGATTAATGACATATGCTCTGTCATTGTGAAACTATATTTATTTATTGGTATCTGAAACAATTGAGAGAGAATACTAAGGAGAATCACTTGGTGATTTCTGACCCAGAGCCGAATGTATTACTGAAGGCTCACCATGAAATTTGTTGTGACGGCCTTTCGATGCCAGATTCCCGTGTGTTACATGACTGACGTTAGTCTGACTAAAAGTGATAGCCCTTTATTTAAGTTGTATCTCAGGGCTATGCTATGCATTTAGCAGTACCTCTCAAACGAAGGACTTGTAGAGTCGTGACGTATGAGCAAAACCAAATAGGAAGCTATTGCTTTGAAACTACTTTATAAGCACAGGTCTGTCCAAGTGACTTGGATAATGTCTGTATGTTTCAGACGTAGTTGTTGTAGAAGTCTTTCTTCTTATCTCATGTTCGTTAAAACTACCTGCTGCACTCTTGCTCCATCCCCAGGATCTGCTTGGAGATTTCATGTTGGGCTCAGATGGTACAACAAACCACCTGGTCGTCAGTGTGATTGGATTATAGACAGAAAGAGTTTTAACGTGAAAGAATTCCCTGCAGTATTAATGAGGGATGGGCAGGATAACTGTGTGCAGGAGGACTTCGACAGTGGCTGCAACTGTACACATACATTTGTAGTGTTCAACATATCTGGCACACGTTACTTTACACTATAGTGCCTAGTTGGTGGATAATTAAGTAAGCCCTGACTCTTTGAGAGTGAGTTATTGTGTTATAAACTGGCGTTTGCTCTGTTTGGTATCTGAATAAAGCCATACATTTTGGGTAAACGGTGCCAACACACAACACGGCACACGGTAAACTACTCAGCTTTAAGCCGCAGTCAACCAATTTAACCGGCCTCAGCAGTCTCGGCTTTGCTTCATTTGCACATGATTTTACTCTAACAATGTTTAACGCTAACGAGTATGGCTCCAGTGTAGATGGTGTTTATGAAGTCAGCCTTTGTGAGCATTTTGAGGCCTATACTTCACTCCTAAATTCATTTCATGGGGTATTCTGATTTGTATGACAGTTGTATATAAGGAAAAATTGAAGTGTCTTTGGTGACTGGGCGTCTTTGACATCTGCGAGGGGAATGTACCGTTCTCCTACAAAGGGGTGTTTTTTGGGGGGTTTTGTTTTTTGGTCACAATTCAAAGATGTACGTGGTGGTGTACTTTTTTGCCCGTGCACTAAGCAGTCATATGTGAATACTCACCCTCCACTTGTCAACAATATTCTTGTAGAGACCCATTGTCTCCGTCGAACTTTGTTTTTCAATAGTGGGCATTTTCTGTCTCTAACTGAAATGCAGTCTTCAATTGGTACTTTGTACGATTCAGTATTACCGAGTTTTTGAAAGAAGAAAAAGATAAATATTCTAGATTTAAAAGCAAATTGTCTTGATGGCTTTTATTTCTCTACCGCAAATCGAAATGTCCTCTCAGAGTTGGTCTCGCTCAGAGATAATCCTCAATCTAAATTCTGTTTCGGTTTTGTTCCTCTTTCCAGCTGGTGTTTCCCCTCTTTAGTTTCCCCTCCCCAAAAAAAGGATTCCCAGATCCCTTCCGCTTCACCGTCTCTCTTCACACACATCTCATACAACATCCACAGCCCGTTTCTTTTTCGACCAGAACATTGAACTTCCGATATCCGCAGGCATTTGACCATTTTTTTTTTTGTAGAGCACACCTCACATACTTTTTCTACAAACAACGTGCCTAGTTTGTACAATTTCTCCAACAGCAGCACTGCCCATGAGACCGAGACGCTCAGAGAGAAACCCAGCGCCGTCGTCCATCCATCCACCCCTCCATCCATCCATTCACCCCTCCATCCTTTCCCAGCCATCCCATCCTGAACCAACCTTTGGGAATGAGATCATGAGGATTTGAACCTGAGTCGTGGGACTCGAGTTACCTTGTTCGCCTCAGAGTGGGTTCCAACAAGCCTCAGTCGCAGCGTTTTTGTGAAACCAGCTTTTTTGTACCTTTATGGTCAATGACAAATCATCCTCTTGTTTGCCATATTTTCTACCAACAAGGCTACCAGATCCACATCGATAGCTGAATGTCGGTGGGCGCACTACTGTGTAGCAATGCATTGGCGAGGATGCAAACTCTCACCTGTGTAGTCCAGTGTTTTCCCATGGTGAGTTTTTGTAGTTTCCCCTGCAGAGTGCTCGCTGTATCTTTCACAGGATTATCATTACCATCATCGCATGCAATTTTTGAATGTAAGAAGAAGAAGAAGAAAAAAAAAAAACCTTGTTTCCAGTTTCTGGTCATTGTTTTTTTATGAGTTGTGCATTCAGGTGTACTCCGTAGACATGTAACTGCAAGATGATTGCTGCATTAGGTTGTTAGCAAAGTCTTGGGTGGCCACTGAGATGCTAAGCCACCTTAGGGGAGAGTTAGGAGCATTTTGTATTTGCAGGTAACCTTTGTCAGGTGATCCTCCGTCTGCTCTACCTATCTTGAATTTGACTGCCTCCAACTAGGCTAGGTTGCTGCTTCTAACGCCAAGAAACATCATCTAAAAGACACTGGGTAGAACTTCAAAATGGCTTTATTCTAGCGTATTAGGAAAGCGGTGTAAGCATACAACATCCACCAAAGTGATCTGATATATAATACACTTAAAAGGACTAAAAGGATACACAAACAAAATACAGCTATGTGTGCAAACAGAATTGTGTTGGTACAAAATGCAAAGTAGGATCTGGACGATTTTTACTCGGTCCTGACTGTTTTTGCACATTTACAGTGCTTTAATCTGTATTCACTTGTTGCTGGAATAAGGCCATTTAATAGTAAACCGTTGCCTAATGAAAGCTTTGCCCTAAAAGGAGAAAGGCAGTAACTTGAGTTGTGGCAGAACAATTTGTGATTGAAATTGTTCAATTTCTTAGTCCGTTGTGGCTCAGTGGAGGATAAAAGAACTTTTTACTAATTGTACAAATAGCTTCATACCAGTCGGTTGGCTGGGCAATATAAAAAACGTCACTACCTTTGCTAAACAGCACAGAGGAAGAACGCTGGCTTGCCTTCAAAATTTTAATTTTGAGAAAAGGGCGTCTGAATATTCAAAAACAGTGAAAAGGACTAGTCATCTCTGTCACCTCTAAACAAAGCATTCATTTCTGTCAGCTACTTCCTCAAAAACCAGTTTCATATTGTTTTCAGTTGCTGCCTTCTGCCTTTGGTACAGCAAAGCCGCTCATTCATGTTCAGCAGGGGCAGTTTAACTGGGCGAGGATCCTCGGCCACCAGCAGTCGCCAACAACAAGGTGCTATATTTCTCAAGAGGTTTTAAAAGAACTGCACTTGTACCTGTATTTAAAAACTATGTCACACTTGTTGGCAGACTATAGATCTGTGGCTCTCGACGATGTGCCATGTCGGCTGGAGAGTCTGCAGGTTTTCAGTCCAAATCAAACTCCTGTCACAGATGAATTTACAGATTTGTGGAGGAGGAACTAATGGTTAGAATGAAAACACGCGGACTGTCCGGCCTCATTCGCACATGTTTGAGAAGTGCTAACCTCGACAGAGCAGGCTTTGTATTACAGAAGCCAAAGTGTGCATGTTTGACAGTTTAAATGTCAAGGGTGCAGAACTGCGGCAACCCAAACTACGCCTGCAGGAACGAGTGAAAGTTTGCCAACCGTAGGTGGCGGTGCTGACTTTGTTGTGTTCCTCTGACAAAACGAATATAGATGTAGCTGCTGCAGAGGTGCCATTTATTTTATTTTTTTGGAGAGCTTGCTGAGATGCTGCTGCGCTGTAGCTCAAGGCCCAAAGATGAAATGACTGGGGAAAATCAAGTTGTGCTCTCTTTAGCCACCGTAAGCCACAAGGTACAGTTACAGCACAATTATTCAGTTAAACTTAGAGGGAGGATGAAAGCATGTAGGCAGACGTCTGCGGTGGCTACCACTGTATTTGTTTTCTGAGCAGTTGCAGTATGTACACCTCAGTTGAAACCATACATGTTCAACAGCACTTGTATCATCTCTCCACACTCCCACTCTCCCCACTTCCTGTAGGCAATAAAAAATGTCATTTTTAAAGAGTTCTCTCATTTGTGCTTTTCTATTTTCTCGTGCAATGACAATAAATCTTATTACAGGATGCATGCAAGACACGTTTGCAGCAGATTGCTGATTTGATACATGTTCTTATGTACTCAATAATTGGGAAGGAAAAAAACTTTATTTTATGTATTTTGTGATTAAGACTCTTCACAATCACATGCAGTTACAATTTCTGTAATGTAACAGTGCAAATATATGTGGTATATAGCAATGAAATGACAACAAAAAAACAACTTTAAAACTGTCTTAATTTAGAAATCTTAATCTTTGTTAAGCATTCAGATCAGAATAACATTGAAAGTGATTGATATATGCTTACAAAGCTGTAACAGCGTGAATGCACCGTGTGAGCTTCTAATTTACATTGGGAGTAAAAAACTCTTAACACTGGTTTGTGAAGAAAGTGAATATTAAAAAGTCATAAAACGACATTTGAAAGTTAAGATGTTTCTGAGATTCAGTTAAAAACTGCTGCCATGAATTAGCAGTGTTGATCCACAGGCCCATGCACTGGAAGTTAATTTTTGGACATTGATGGGGCAGAGGGCAAGGTAGCGGTAGACGTGACATTCTTGGGAATCTGGTTGGAACTGTTTTTACACACAAACACAAACACACAAAAATAAGGACAAAGGCTGAGTAATTCTAATGAGGTGAGAGCAGCATGAAGGTGAAACAGTAGTCTCACCGCTAAACAAGCATGAGGGCTGGAAGTGTGTCAGTAATGAATCCCAAACAAGTGTATATTATGCATCCTTCAAAAAACATTTTCAGCTTAAAATGGTGTTTGCTGGTCATTCATTTTGCAGAAGAACTCTGTGAAACATTAGGTTTCACAGCAAGGAGGGAGTTAACAGGTCAAATTTGGAGGATCTGTTATACTCTTATAGAGGGGAAAATGCCACCATATGGGTAAGAACCTAAACTATGTGATTGTGATTGTGAAAGGAATGGACAAAAAATATTTACTTCTGCAAGGCTAGGGATTCCCTGAAGAACTTGTCGAGCCACTTTGCCTCTGGACTGATACAAATAGAGCGATTGTTCCTCTTGAGGGTGACTCTGGAGAAAAAAAAATGGATTATATTGTTTTTATCACTGGATCACATCAAACAAATGATTTCACACAACAAATTGTAATAGTATTTCAACAAAACGAAAAAGTTCACTACACTTTCATAAATTTCACCTTTAAGCATTTAGCAGATTCTCTCATCCGGAGCAAAATAGCACAATAATAAACTTCACTTCAGCCAATACGGTGGAGGTCAAAGGTCACAAGCTGATTAGATCCTGACAGTAGCTGTCAAAACATTACTGTGACCTCAGAACTATCATGCATCCGTAGCGCAGAGGAAACGAAAGCATTCGAAGGCAACAGAGAGGATGTTTTTTGACATTTGACTTTGAGGGGATATTCATTTGATGTAACAGTGAATGACTAATTCTCCCCAAAGTTTGTCTTTCCATACATCTGACACACTAGTCTCACTTGCTCACTTACATGATTTCAGTCTGGCGACAGCGTCCTCCAGGTTGATTAACCACAACTTTCCGGATGGCACGAGGAGGGATCCACACGCTGGTTGTCCGCTGGCAGATGCACCGATAGTTTGAGTGAGTTAATCCCAACGAGGAATTCACTGGGAACAATTTCAGTCAAAAGTCAGTCAGTGAATTTGCATTTAATACTGTGCTGTGCAAGAACAGTCTGGCTTTGTTAGGCTTCCTCATGACAACTCATTCTACCTCAATGCCACTAAAAAATTAGAGTCTTGTTCAAAACCCTAACCCTAACCCTAACTCTTGAAATTCTTGAAACAACTCTTGAAAACCTCAAAAATTCCATAAATCATATGATCAGCTTTTCCTGTCAACTATACGTTGCCTTTGTACTTTGTGCCTAACATGAATACGTGTCTCCACCCTGCCTCAGTCATTATAAGCATGGTGTTATCCAACTGCTTAAAAAAAAAAAAAACATACTTTTTAATCATTTTAGACCTATCTTCAAATGTCAATGTCTAACCCTAACCCTAACCCAAATCCCTTTAGGCTATTTTATTTGTAAACTTCACCGATTTCCACTGTATGCAGATGACATGCCACTGTACCTACCTAGAAATCCATCCAATCAGATCACCCTATCACCTCTCACAGCACGTCACACTGAAAAGCTCCAAGCTTATTATAGTTAAATGACTAGAAATCTGAAGTTATCCTATTTGGTCCACTTCGCCACACAAGCCTAATCCATAATCATAATTCTGTTTTAATTCCATTTTATTTTCTGTTGTTCCACTGATTTCTTTGTAAAGCATTTTTTGAAAAGTGTTCTACAAAAGTATTCTTCTTCTTCTTCTTCTTCTTCTTCTTCTTCTTCTTATTATATACATTTACTTTAATCATGTATAGTTGCACATATAGCATGACAGATTAAAAAGTGGGCATTTTATGTTTTTCAGCTTCAGTGGAAATACACACTACCTGGCTGTCAAAATGTAAATATTTTTGGTAAGGATTAATTTTCCTTTAATTTTAACTTTACCTCCTAATATTACAAATATACAAAAAAAAAGGGGACAAGAAAAAAAAGTAATACTGTGAAATTTAAAACAAACAAACAAACAAACAAACAAAGTAGCAGTAGCAAATGTGTAAACATCTTGCCCCAAAAGGAAGGGGGTAGTTTATGCTAATTTGAACCCAGATTATAAAGCATAGTGAATGCTATTACATTACACATCTGGTTGGAAGACAAAACAATCTCACCATGCAGGCTGATGATGCAGCAGAGAATCCAAGCAGCCAGAGGAAGAAGACTTGGTTTGATTGACATCTTGGTGGCTCTGTTGATGTTTCACGGACAGCAAGGATGTGACAGTCTAACAGTGAATAGTGTCACTGCTGCTTATAAATCTGCAAATGAGGAAGTGTTTGTGTTTGTGCGTGGTGGGGGGAAAGCCTCTACTTTTTCCAGTATTACAGAAAACATGCAAAAATTGTTGTTTACTTGAATTATGCCTTCCTACTTTGCTGAGTTGGACTTTCCAAATAGCTCACTCTTGCTTTTATCTATTACGCACTCTCTTCACTCCACTGGACTTTACTGTCTACACAATTTTCGATTTCTCTAAAGGTGCTAAATTTGAAACAGCTCCTTGACCAATGGTTCAGTCTAGACCTGCTTACTCTTCAGTAACTACCCACCAATATTAAACAAGGTAGTGTCATCCTGACTGTTTTTTTTTATGAACTTCAACTTTTAAAGTAGCTCAGTCTGGTTTTACAGTGCTGCACAGTATGGAGACAAATCTTTGAGATCGCTGTATTATCTTTTTGTGATAAAAGCCATTTTCTTGTGAAATGTTGATTATTTGCAGCCTGTAGTCTATAACTCCAGCAGCTGTCAAGTGAATCAAGCTTCATAAGAGATGTTAAAGGGGCATACTGGTTATGAGGATGCAGTGTCTTGAGATTGAAATCATTCTTTGCTGGTACTGGATAACATATGAGAATATGAAAAATACAGAATAAATTGATGAAGGGGGATGTCTGTGACGGCTATCACTATACAGCCTTTGTTTTCTGAGCAGTTCCAGTGTGTGCACCTCTGAAACCATACATGTTCAACAGCACTTGTATCATCTCTCCACACTCCCAATAAAACAAATGTCATTTTTGAAGTCTTCTGTCTTTTATTTTCTTTTGTGATCAACAGATCACTGACATGATACAGGGGTTATAGCAATTCCAATATAAAATGCTGAATGCAAGCTACACAACACATTGCAGAATTGATATGGAGTTTGATATACATCCTATCTAGCCAAAAAATATTGTAAACATGTCTAAATTTCTGTGCATCGTATGTGATGCACAGAAATAAACTCAGGAATACTGAGCTATTTGTGAAAGCATTCAGACTAAAATAAAACTGTAGCAAAACAGTGTGAGCACATTGTGTAAGTTCCTATTACATATGGAAAATTTTCATGAAGTACTAATACAGCATTGCACCTACAATTCTTTCATAGGTTCACACAAAAAAGGCAAATTCATTTTGGGCATTTAAGCCAATGACAGCAAGCTGAAGGGAGTAAATATGATTTTAGCAACTACTGCTTCATTTAGAAACTGTTAACAACACTGGTTTGTACAGAAACTGAGTAGAACAAAAGTCACAAAATCATTAAAGGGCATCTTGAAACGTGAGATTTTTTTTTTCTCAAAAAGTCAGCCAAAATAGCCATGACCAGTGCCTTCACCTGTTGTTAATACACAGTTTCATGCACTGGAATGAAGCCATTCTGTATCCAGAAGACTTTATCTGAAGTTAGTTTGTGAAATCTGGGATGGTAGTGGGTGAGACAGTGGTAGAGTTGAGGGTCTCCGTCCTCAAACGGCTCCTGTTTAAAAAAAAAAAAAAAAAAAAAAAAGATGGCAAAGGAAAATGTGAACAATATAAATATGACTTCTATTTTCCCTGAGGCTTCAGATAAAAAACAGTCAGTTGTCACAGACCCTCCATCTGATTAGGGTTTGTCTCAGACTACTCCCTGTAAGGAGATTTGTGTTCTTACCTTCTGCATGATTTAAAATCTGTAGCAACAGTTGTACGGAGGAGAAAAATTACCTCTGCTGTTCTTGCAGTTTCCTGATGAAATTGACCCAAGGTGCCTCTGGATCCATGCAAACAGGGGGGCCATTCTTCCTGGTGACTCTGTGAGGGGGAAAAAAATGTTTTTTATCACTGGGTCACATCAGACAAATGACTTTAAAAACAGCGTTTCAGTTGAGCTACAAGTGATTTTCATAAGGTTAACTTTGTCACATTTAAGCATTCAGCTAATAGCTGACTGTGTCTTTCTCTACATATGATGCTCCAGTCTTACTTACATGATTTCAACCTGGCGACAGTTTCCTCCAGGGGGAATAACCTCAATTTTCTTGATATCACGCAGAGGGACTGGGGTCTTGGTTGTCTGTAGACAGATGCACCGATGCCTTCTTCCAGTTTGTGCCATGGCAGAATTCGCTGGGAACAGTTTAAATCTAGATCAAAGCTTTTGCTTTTGCATTTGCATAAATTAATGCTAATACATTTAATGCTGTGGTGCTTGAGAACAGTCTGACTTTGTGAGGCTTCCTGACAACAACTCATGAAAAATAAGTTCAAATGCTGAGGTGCTCATAATAAATCACTTTTACCACATAGCACTCCACTCAGTAGCAATGGAGTAGGTCTATTATAAATATCAAAATTAACAATGTCTGGCATGTCAGGTATGAATATTAAAACACAAACACACACAAAACCTTCATATTGTTCAGTTTGAGTTGAAATGCAAAATGTCTTTCTTTGCGAATGTAACATTTTTTATAAAAGGATTAGTTTCGTTAACTATAATTGCAAAACTGACAAGAATATCAAAATAAGAGAGGAAAAGACATAAAGTGTGAGGTTAAGAATGAAAAGAAAAAGGAAGAAGAGCAACAAATGGGCTCTGACCCCCACAAGAGAAACAGTATAGTGCCAGTTTGAAAGTAGATTACAAAGTTGTTATGTAATTACACATCTGGTTAGAAGACAAAACTATCTCACCATGCAGGCTGATGATGCAGCAGAGAGCCACAGCAGCCAGGAGGAGACGTGGTTTGATTGACATCTTGGTGGCTCTGTTGATGTTTCAGGACCAGCGAGGATGTGACAGTCTGACAGTGAATGGAGTTGCTGCTGCTTATAAAGCTGCAAATAAGGAAGTCATTTGTTTGTATGTGTGTGCATGTGCGTGTAAAGGTGGAGGGGATTCTACCTTTTTGACAGAAAAAAATGCAAAATGGTTCATTTTAATTCTGGGCCCCAACTTAATGAATTAAGGTTGGACTTTTCTTTCAGATGGCCTATTTTCATTGTCTTACCCAGCAGACATTTTCTTCCCTTCAATCCTATGACTGACATTTGTTACATAATATCATTTTTCACCTACTAATTAGACTGTCTGCACAATTTTCCATTTCTCGAATCTTTCCCATTATTCCAATATTTTTGGCAATTTTAGATGTAATAAGTGAGATTTGAGGTTTCCAGGACATGTTTTCATCTGTAAGTACACCAAGAAAATGAGTTGATTTGACTCTAGTTATTGGCATATTATCAATAATTACAGTTATATTTACAGGGTTCTTCTTATAACTTTGACCAAATAAAATAACATTAGTTTTCTTAATGTTGAGTGAAAGTTTGTTGATTTTGAACCTTTTTTTTTTTTTTTTTTTCAATTCTTTATTTACAACATTCATGACAGTTATTGGGTTTTGATGTGAATAAAACAAACTAGTATCATCTGATAACTGATCGGATACATTTGACAAATCATTAATATATATAAGGAATAGTAATGGCCCCAAGACTGATCCCTGAGGAACACCACATTTTGCCACAAGGGGAGAAGAATTTACTCCTTTAAATGTGGCAAACTGTAGTCTGTTCTCCAAGTAGCTAGAGAACCACAATAAAGCCTGCGTAACTAGTCCCAAATGTTTAAACTTCTGTAAAAAAATATAATGATCCACAGTGTCAAATGCCTTTGACAAGTGTAGAAAAATTCCTATTGTAGATTGATTGTTATCCTTTGCTTTATATAGCTCATTAGTAAGATGTGTTATGGCCATATACGTAGAATGAGATTTCCTGAAACCATATTGATGTTGGTTTAATATTTCATTCTCATCAAGATGCCTCAGCAATCTGTTGTACGCTAACTTTTCAAGAATCTTAGAAATGGTAGGGAGAAGAGAAATGGGTCTATACTTGGTAAATATGGTTGGATCCTCAGCTTTATAAATGGGGATAATTTTTGCTGTTTTTAATTGCTGCGGTACAATATCTTGACTAAATAAATTAACATAAAATAACATAAATTAAATATATGGGTTAATTGTTCGGCAATGGAATCAGAGATCACTTTAAATAATTCTGCATTGACATTGTCTAATCCAGGAGCTGAATTTTTCAGGGATCCTAGTATCTGACACACTTCAATGGAGGTGATGGGGCTCAAATGAAAAACACCTATAGGTGGTGTTTTCATAAATTGGAGGGGACTTTCATTGACCTCAGGGATTTTGGATGCCAGTTCTGGTCCAATTTCAGTAAAAAATGTATTAAAGTTGTGGGCTATTGCTAAAGGATCCTTTATTAGTGATCCATCAACTTTAAATTCATTGGGGAGAGATTTGTATTTCCTTTTATTAAGAATAAGATTAATGACTTTCCAGAGTGCGCTCATATTATTTTTACTCTCTGTCAGTTTTGTACTGTAATAATATTTCTTAGCCCCTCTTATAATATGATTTAATTTGTTTCTGTATTTTTTCAATTCATTTAGATGAAACGGGATGGGATTCAAGAGAAAGGTTTTGTACATTTTGTTTCTTTCGAAGGGATTTGACAATTATGTCCAGGAATGAATTAACATGTTTATTTTTTACAGAATCAATTATATTAATGTTAAAGTCTCCCATTATATAACAGTTCTTCTTTTCCTTAGATAATATATCAAGTACATCAGTCAGGTGAGAATTAAAGTCACTTATACTCAAACGTGGTGGCCTATAGATACATCCAATGATGACATGATTTCCTGTCTCAGTGAAAACACTCTCACCTGAAGTGGTTGTAAAACATTTTTCTAAATCATCTCTCTCTTTGTATTCCAGTCTAGAATTGAGATACAGGGAGATACCTCCACCCACTTGATCATCTCTACGTCTATATACATGGTTAAAATGATCAATACTATACAATTCGGCATTTTCATTGTTTAACCAGGTTTCTGATATCCCAATCGCAGAGAAAGAATAATCCAGATTAGAGAGGGAGAGTGTGAGTAAGTCAGTGTTCTTTGGGATACTGCGTGCATTGATGTGCATGAAAGAAAGGTAATTTTTCTTTTTAAATTGTCCACTTATAGATTTAAAAGCATCATCTAAAAAAAGTTACAATCAGATAAAAGTGTTTGGTTCAACTCAGAAAAACAGTTAATATCTGGGTCATTACTGTGTAATAGATCACTGGAAAGTGAGTCATCCCTGTTAGTAACACAAATAGGATCGGGGGTAATTAAATTGTTCGAATTTACCTTGCAGTCAGTGTAATTAGAAGGTAATTGGTCCATGTCCATTGATGGACTTGAGTGACACGGCAGCAAGTACATTTTCCTAAGTTAGGTGGGCCCAGGCTTAGGTTTGATGATGAGGCGGTCATAACTGATGATGGCGTAGTTCCCCTTCACTCTGGCCTCCTTCATGGCAGGATAAGCTCAGCTCTTTTCTTGCGGACAGGGTCAGAGAAATCCTCATTGATGTAGATTTCTATCTTCCTGAGATGAGCTCTGGCTTTGGAGAGGATGAGATCTCTGTCCTTAAATCTCAGTAGTTTCACGACCACTGGCCTGGGTTTATCAGCATTCTGGAACTTTCCATTTCGATGAGCCCGCTCAATTTCGATGGTTTTGGAGTCCAGCTTGAGTTTGTTTGTAAACATCTTGCATACCTTGCTTTCAGTATCAGCCCATGTTTCAGATGCAGAATCAGGGCCTAATCCGTCTATGATAATGTTATTTCTGTGGCTTTGATTATCCCGGTAATCCACTTCAGCAAGAAAATCATTTTGTGGGAGGACCTGTTTCTGAGCTGAAACAGCAGTTTGGATTTCAGCTTCTAGCTTATCCTTTGTAAGCTTTAGGTTATCAAGTTCCTTCTGTGAGAACTGTAGACTTGTTCTCAGGTCTTGAATCTCCCTTACTAGCCCATCAGTTCTTGTGTTGGCAGAATCTAACACAATTTTAGTGAAAGACTTAAAACTTGGCTCCATTCGATCAAGCATCTGGTCATAAAATTATTTTTGCTGACCAAGGACCTCCTGTAGTACCTCCCAAGTAACAAAGTCTTCGTCCTTTGGGGCCTTTCTATTTCTTTGTGATGAACGTCTTGGGGTCATCGTGGATGGACAATCGGAAGTTGGAATCCTGAAGGCCTGGAGGAAGCCTGAGCTTAATGGTAGCTTGGGCTGGCTGGTTTGTTTCTTTGGTTAGTATCTTTCTGATGGACAAATATTTCTCAGGGCATTTTTTCATATGGACAATTACACTTCAGTGCAATATTTTTAATGGAGGTATGGTTTCTTTAGGCCCAGGGTGTGTGGCCCAGTACCGGGAGACACCCCTGGGATGAGGAGAAATTAATTACCTCCTATTTGTGCAATAATCCTCCCCCCCCCCTCCCAGCTGCTACAATGTTTCTGTTTACACTGTTTATCCTGTCGTATGGACAATACATTACAGTGCAATATGTTTATGGAGTTATAGTTTCTTCAGGCCCAGGGTGTGTGGCCCAGTACCGGGAGACCCCCTGGGATGAGGAGAATTACCTCCATTGTGAAATACTCTCCACCCTGCTGCTACGACGTTTCTGCTGTTTACACTGTTTATTCTGTTGTTTACATTCTGTCTTATCTATTTATTCTCTATTGCACTCATTATTGTATAGCTCTTGTTTTTTAGCACTAGTTATATAGATTATATTGCACTAGTTATATAGACTATATTTTAATTATTTAAACTGCCCCACAATTCCATCTCTGTTGTAATCCGGAAGCCAAGCAACAACATTTCGTTGCCAAAATCTCACTGCTGTGTTTTTTTGTGCAATGACAATAAAGAAAGTCTAAGTCTAAGTCTAAGTTACTGGGTAGAAATGTGAAGGATTGCCAAGATATTTGATAGATATCTCCAACACTCACTCACCCTGTATACTCTAGGGTTGGGTCCGATACACCGATGCGACCGGATAACCTATTTTACGGGCGAGAGATACGGCTGTATCGGTAGCAGACTCCTCAATCGATACGAAATCCGCCATGAATCCTTAGATGAATCGATTGTAGAGTTGTGGATCGGATATCGCGAGACTATGAATCGGTTGCCTGAGGCTTTACAGTTTTCATCTCTAAACAACGCGAGAGCTCACGAAAGGACTCTCCCGCATGCTCCGTAACGTTAAGGGGCTTTCACATAGCGTGTGCTCGGCGCAGACCTCGGCCACCACAGCCATTCATTGTGTATGTGATCGCGGGACGCGAGGGCGCACCCGTCCGCGCCGAGAAGGGCGCAGCGCGGAGCTGGTTCGCGCCCTGTGAGGTCAAATCTGGGTGGCACAACCCCTCCAGTCGTTTCACCTGCACCTGCACCACCAAGAAAAAAATTTACAACAACTGCACTGGCACCGTACGAGTCCAAAAGGCAAAGAAACTTTCCAGCTACAGCAGCGCACTGACATAGATTGTGAAACAAAGCGAAGAGGTGCCACTCTGCTGTATATATGCTACCATGTATCACGGGCTGACAGCAGCACACTGGCTTAGCTTGTTTATTCAGAGAAGAGGTATCACTTTGGCTTATTTTTCATATTCAATCTATGTTATCACAGGAATGCTCCTGCTCATTCATTGTTGAATTGTTAGGTCTGTTTGATAAGTAATTTACATTTTTAAAACAAATAATAATCTAAACATATTGTTAAATTATTTAACATATTGTTAAATTATTGGAGTCAAACTTACTGGTAAACATCTACTCCTTCAAGATAATTTATTATGTTCTACAACTCATAATCATACACTAACACTAAATAGTGAGTGTTTGAGAAGCATATTTCCTCTGTGCTACAAAAGATCTGAAGTAAAAAGTGCTCTCTTGTTGTCACGGGTCTGGACAGAACCGCCACTGGTTCCGAGCCCAGACCGCAGTCCATCATTTGGTGATGCCCAGTCTACATCAACAAATGTTAACTATCGTATTGTTTTTAGGGTTGTATCGAATCGTATTGTTCTTAAACCGTATCAAATCGTATCGTTCTTAAACCGTATCGAATCGTATCGTTCTTAAACTGTATCGAATCGTACCGAATCGTTCTCTATTAAAAATATATCGTTTCTGTGTCGAATCGTAACCCGTGTATCTAGATATGTATCGAATCGGCCTCATGCCAGAGATTCCCAACCCTAGTATACTCACTGCATGCTCACTGCAGTGATTATTAAGTTTTTGTGCCAAAATATTCTTTATAGTTTTACCAATCAAGAGGGATGTCTGCAAAGGCATTCTTCTTCCCTATGCTTGTTCATTTCCTTGAGTCAAACCGATGCCTGAAATTGTCAAGCGAGGGCCCCTTAGTCATTTAACAGTGTCAGTGAAAACCAAAGGCAACTGTGCTTCTCAGTTAGAGCTATGGAACAGCCTTTCTGAGGAAATGAGGTCTGCTACCTCAGTGTCCGTACCTGTAGCGCTTTTAAAGACATTGTTACCCCATTGTTGTGCACATTAATGGTGAGCTCAGAAGTTATTAGGCAAGAAGATTGTGAGCCCAATGTTGTAAGCCTTAGTACATTCACTACATTCACATCTGTCATGTTTGGTGGTGGTGGTGGTGGTGGTGGTGTGTGTGTGTATGTGGGTGGGTGTGTGACAGATATTGATATCTGAGTCAATATCAGTATAGAGTGCCATTGAGACTTCCCAATGTCACACAAAAAAAGATGAGATTTTCCACTGAACTCCATATCCATTGTATAAAGTAGACCTTAAGCTGTTAGAAATGCATGTTGGTCAAGCTCCTGCACCTTTTATAAATTGACTGCAAGCATAGCGAATTGCAAAATGTGTCCACCCTGTCATGGGACAATTTCTAAATAGAGTAAATATGTTCTAATCATATATTGATTACAAAATGTACATTTTCAGAAAGGTATTTGGTCCCTCGTTCAGGAATATATTTTAGTTTCTGGAAAACATCTCTCAAAAATACAGAAATTATGGAAAAATATGTTTGTATATGTAAAATCTGTGAAAGTTGTACTTTCTTTTCTGAATAAACTCTATAAATAAAGGTATCTGGTCAAACTTTGAAATAATACTGTTTGGCCCTAATCTCTTCAGAGCAAAATCACACAAAAGGTTTTGATAACTTGTGAAAATAATAATTTATTCACGTAAAACATGAACACGACGGGGTGGACAATGACATGACGGGGTGGACCTTGGCATGACAGGGTGGACAATAGTGAAGTGCCTCATATATATTTAAAGGAAACAATGTTACGGTTTTGTCAACAAATGTTTTTTTGTCAAAACATGACTTTTTTCACCTACTGTATTTTGAATTGTGCACAGGTAGGCTACATTTGGAAATGACACTCAACAACAGCAAAAATAAATAAATAAAACCTTCAACTAGACGAAAAAAACAAGATTAATATAAACAAAACAAAAACATGTTGGTCCCTAAATGTAGGCCTATCACAAAAAAACACTGAAAAACTTATAAAACTTTTATAAAACTAGACTTGATGACGGGGTGGACAATGACAGGGTGGACATTTTTGGCTGAAGTTTGCATTTAATGAGCACATGTTGGGCCATTAGCTAGCAACATGTATCCGTTAGGAAGGTGACTCTGTATACTTTAACAAACATATTTTGAATTTCTGAAAAGCATTTATATAGATTCATTTTTTGCAATGACAGGGTGGACACATTAAGATTGAACACATTCAAGTTCAATCATAAAATGATGAAAATGTCAAAATATAAATGTTGATATGTACTCTCTCTGCAGGAGCTATTCTTCACTCCATTTGTAAAAGACAAAGCAGTGGTAGTGATGTCACTGATTACAGCAGGTGGTTTCTTTTAGTGGCAGTAACCACCTAATGACGGGGTGGACAGCAAATCTAGGGACACATGCAAAACGTTTATTATTATTATGAAATTAGACCATAAATGATCCAATTGACTCATTTTATTCAAGTACTTGATGAGAGCAACAAGAGCATGTAAAAGGTTTGTACATTGTATATCATTTATCTACTTATTTCACTCAGTGAAGTTAGTAGAGAGGAGTTTGGGACATGGCAAAATCACATGCATCTAATCATAGAACATTTTTTTTAAATATGAAAAACACCCTTTTAAAGATGTATCTCTGTACCAATGTGTGTTTAAATGTTTGGCCATTTATAATAAACCCTCAGAGTTTTGTTATTTTGCAAATTTTTCATGAAAAGTGATTGATTTCTGCCTGGGACACCAAATGGTACCCTATATTGATATTGACTCATCTGCCAGCCAGCAGCTGCATCATTTTTTATGAGCTGGAAGATTTTACCAAAACTGCACCTCAGCTGAAACCATACATGCTCAGCAGCACTTGTATCATCTCTCCACACTCCCCAAAAACAAATGTCATTTTTGAAGTCTTCTGTCTTTTATTTTCTTTTGTGATCAACAGATCACTGACATGATACAGGGGTTATAGCAATTCCAATATAAAATGCTGAATACAAGCTACACAACACATTGCAGAATTGATATGGAGTTTGATATACATCCTATCTAGCCAAAAAATATTGTAAACATGTCTAAATTTCTGTGCATCGTATGTGATGCACAGAAATAAACTCAGGAATACTGAGCTATTTGTGAAAGCATTCAGACTAAAATAAAACTGTAGCAAAACAGTGTGAGCACATTGTGTAAGTTCCTATTACATATGGAAAATTTTCATAAGGTACGAATATAGCATTATTCTGCACCTACAATTCTTTCATAGGTTCACACAAGAGAGGCAAATTCATTTTGGGCATTTAAGCCAATGACAGCAAGCTGAAGGGAGTAAATAGGATTTTAGCAACTACTGCTTCATTTAGAAACTGTTAACAACACTGGTTTGTACAGACACTGAGTAGAACAAAAGTCACAAAATCATCAAAGGGCATCTTGAAACATTAGATTTTTTTTCCCAAAATTCAAAATAGCCATGATCATTGCCTTCACCTGTTGTTAATACACAGGTTCATGCACTGGAATGAAGCCATTCTGTATCCAGAAGACTTTATCTGAAGTTAGTTTGTGAAATCTGGGATGGTAGTGGGTGAGACAGTGGTAGAGCTGAGGGTCTCCATCCTCATACGGTTCCTGTTAAAAAAAAAAAAAAAAAAAAAAAAAAAAAAAAGATGGCAAAGGAAAATGTGAACAATATAAATATGACTTCTATTCTCCCTGAGGCTTCAGATAAAAAACAGTCAGTTGTCACAGACCCTCCATCTGATTAGGGTTTGTCTCAGGCTACTTCCTGTAAGGAGATTTGTGTTCTTACCTTCTGCATGATTTAAAATCTGTAGCAACAGTTGTAATGAGGAGAAAAATTACCTCTGCTGTTCTTGCATTCTCCTGATCAAATTGAGCAAAGGTGACTCTGGATCAATGCAAACAGGGGAGCCATTGTTCCTGGTGACTCTGTGGAGAAAAAAAAAAAATTATCACTGGATCACATCAAACAAATGACTTTAAAAACAGCGTTTCAGTTGAGCTACAAGTGACTTTCATAAGGTTAACTTTGTCACATTTAAGCATTCAGCCAATAGCTGACTGTGTCTTTCTCTACATATGATGCTCCAGTCTTACTTACATGATTTCAACCTGGCGACAGTTTCCTCCAGGGGGAGTAACCTCAATTTTCTTGATATCACGCAGAGGGATCAGTCTCTTGGTTGTCTGTAGACAGATGCATCGATGCCTTCTTCCAGTTATTCCCATGGCAGAACTCGCTGGGAACAGTTTAAATCTAAATTAAAGCTTTTGCTTTTGCATTTGCATAAATTAATGCTGATACATTTAATGCTGTGGTGCTTGAGAACAGTTTTGTGAGGCTTCCTGACAACAACTCATGAAAAATAATTTCAAATGCTGAGGTGCTCACTTTTATCTGTCATGCTTGCATAGCACTCCACTCAGTAGCAGTGGAGGAGGTCTATTATAAATATCAAAATTAACAATGTCTGGCATGTCAGGTATGAATATTAAAACACAAACACACACAAGACCTTCATGTTGTTCGGTTTGAGTTTAAATACAAATTGTCTTT
The DNA here is from genome assembly GCF_902150065.1 of Myripristis murdjan. Lineage (NCBI taxonomy): Eukaryota > Metazoa > Chordata > Actinopteri > Holocentriformes > Holocentridae > Myripristis > Myripristis murdjan. Next base: position 33,773,005 of record NC_043988.1, read on the forward strand.
CTTTGCGAATCTAACATTTTTTATAAAAGGATTAGTTTTGTTGACTGTAATTGCAAAACTGACAAGAATATAAAAATAAGTGAGGAAAAGACATAAAGTGTGAGGTTAAGAATGAAAAGAAAAAGGAAGAAGAGCAACAAATGGGCTCTGACCCCCAAAAGAGAAACAGTATAGTGCCTGTTTGAAAGTAGATTACAAAGCTGTTATGTAATTACACATCTGGTTAGAAGACAAAACTATCTCACCATGCAGGCTGATGATGCAGCAGAGAGCCACAGCAGCCAGGAGGAGACGTGGTTTGATTGACATCTTGGTGGCTCTGTTGATGTTTCAGGACCAGCGAGGATGTGACAGTCTGACAGTGAATGGAGCTGCTGCTGCTTATAAAGCTGCAAATAAGGAAGTGTGTGTGTGTGTGTGTGTGTGTGTGTGTGTGTGTGTGTGTGTGTGTGTGTGTGTGTGTGTGTGTGTATGTGTGTGTGTGTGTGTGTGTGTGTGTGTGTGCAAAAATGGTTAATTTTAATTCTAGGTTCCTACTTTATGTGTTAAAGCTGGATTTTCCTTTCAAATGGGTTATTTTCATTGTTTTACTGAGCAGATATTTTCTTCCCTTCAATCCTATGAATGACATGTTGCATCATATCAGTTTTCACCCACTGATTATACTGTCAACTTCTCCAAATCTGCTAAACTAGGCACAGCTCCTTGTCCACTGGCTAAAGTCTGGGTCTTCTTACCCTTAGGTAACTACCAACCAATGTCCAAACTCTCCTTCTTACTGAACGCCTTAGAGAAGATCGTCTCCAAACTGTTATCTTTTATGACACCATAGACCATGAAATAGTGCTTTAAAGTCTTGAATGTCATGAGAGTAGTCATGCATACCACATTCAACCAGTTCTGATGCTACCTCACTGACAGAAAATTCTCTTGTTTGAGGGAAAGCCCTTGCTCCCTCAACATATTTCACTTGTGGCGTTCCCCAAGGCTCGGTTTTAGGCCCCCTTTTATTTTCAATTTAATTGCTTAATTTTGGGAACATATGCAGTATGTCTCCTTTCATTGCTATGCTGATAGCACATAGCTATGGATGAAAAAAAAAAAAGTTTCCTACCTTTAAAATATTCCACAGTTCAAGTGGATTTAGCCTCACATCATTCCCACAGAAGGCTTCATCACTACAAATGCATGCTGCAGTCATGCAGGTTGTATGCTGCTTTGTTCACACCCAAAGAACTTTACATTATGTTCCAGTCGAGATCCTGACGTTTCCAAACATACCAAGTATGTCCTTTTGAATTACAGGAAAATGTGTTTAAAATGATGCACAAGACATTTAGCTGTTTTCCATTTGACATAATACTGCAGTCATCTTGGCTATTAGTATTTCAGTCGATACAAGTGTAGTATAGGTTCAGAGTAGTGCTGCAACCAATAGATACACAATATGGATGTGACACTGATCAAAAATGACATTGTCCAAAAATGGTATATAAATATATAATTAATGGTCTGCAGAAATCTCCCTCTGATGAGGGGCTGTAACTTTAATGGTTATAGGCACTGAGTCATTTTATACCTGCAGACCTACAGAACATTATGCAGCCTGGGTAATTCATAGTTTCATTTTTCCTACTTTATGTTATAATCCATAAAATAATTAACTTGCACATCTGAATTCAGTGTCTCTTATGGATTTCTCCATTATTTATATCAGATATTTTGCTGAATGTTTGTTAAACAGCTGCTGCTCCATTCAGGAAAACTTTGGGCAAAAGTCTCCAATTTGCAACCACAGCAGGCAGAGAGGCCTAAAGCAAACTCATGCTCATTTAGCCCAGGACACAATCATTTTTAGTGCCCCATTGGGCTCAAGGTGGCGAGAATCAGGAACAGAAAATACTGGCCAGCAGATTGGAGAGTACCAAATACCAAGCTGCTGGTATACAATTCAGCATTAGTTCTTTATTTGTCTTGGAGGTCACTGACATAGCAAATTCTATTCTTGTAAGCAATTAAATGGTGGAGGGGACTTTCATCCCGATTTAGAAAATAATTCCTGAGTGTGAAAAGAAAAGCTGTACACTCCAAACCCTGCTGTGCTCTACTCTGAACAGTGCTGAACCCACATTGCTCAACCTTAGGGTGGGAACCCCCAGCAGGCTTAGTGCATAATTTTGTGCATCAAAAGATAAAAATATAACTTTACAGTTAATAACTTTATTATTATGTTATAAGTTTTGTGATACCAGACATTTTGTCATTATAATTGCCACAAGCTTTACTCTAATGGATTAGTTGCTCAAGCCTCAGAGGGGAAATTAAAGGGGCGCTTTGGTGGCCTCAGGTGCATACATTGTCCTGAGACTGAAGCCGTCCTGAAACCTTTGTCCCTCATTGATTTTTCAACACTCTCTCTCCTGTAAGGCTTTAAATAAAACAAAAATGCCTCCTCAACTGTACAGTTACAGTGGATAAAAAGATGGTTTCACAATGATAAGAGCCAGAAACCGGCATCACAGCACACAAACAAAAACTACAAAGCTTCATTCTCAAGTCAAAAAAGCAAGTGGCAAAACAGTTTTATTGCCTCAGGGTTCAGTATGGCAATAAGTTAACTTTTCATTAGATATGATTAGATGTGATCTGGTTAAGGTGCAACAGTAGATTACATAATGCCCCTTTAATGATGTCAGCAACATATTAGTGGCCGAATCATCCTGTGCCAAAAGGAAATAAAACTACTGTGGTTGAGGTGAAGGCATCAAAAAGGGTTAGGTTAAGGTTTGGCAACGGTTTGGTTAGGATGAGGGTGAAGTTGAGGTCATGGTTAAAAAAGAGCAGCTTTCACAGAAAAAGCTCAAGTTTATTCACCGCTGAAACTTTTGCCAATGAGTCAGGACTTGATCCCTGGTCAGCAGAGTGAAACAGAAGTGTACACCCTGCCACCTCACTGACCACCACTGCCATGCTTTCCATGGCTTTCTATGGCGAACTTCCACCTCTTTCTGTCATATGACCTCGGCCTCCAGCTGCGCTCAGGTCATAGAAGCTCTAAATTATGTTGCCTCACCTCTCATAACTGTGGCTACAAACTTGATAAGACAACGGGTTAACATTGGATGTAACTTTTAAAGTTTTGCTGCTGATTCAGTCTCATTGGGATTTTTTTTTGTTTGTTTCATTTTCTCACTTAAGGAAATGGACATTTTTTAACCTCAACAGCTGAACCAGGATTATATATTCAACTTTCTAAACTCTTCCGGTCCCATCAGCGGGTTCATCATTGGAAATCCACACTGCACAGCCAAACTTGGTCCAAACCCACAGAACCGTATTGTAAATTGTAGGGTTTTCTTTTTTTCTTTTTTTTTTTTTTTTACTTTGAAGCTATTTAATAGGAAATTTAACAGAAAATAGTTGAAACTGAATTGGTGCAGAAATTTGGCTGATTTTAGGAATAAAAAAGGAAAACCTCCTTAATTTCTCATCCACATGTTAATCATAATGATCTGAAGTGATGGATGGACACGTCAGAATGTTTGATTAATATCAAGGTATGTGGCCTTGTTGTGAGTTATAAGTGGAATAAGTTTATATTCTTTGATCAGCTTCATTATTGATAACCGAGATCAAAAGCTGAAGCCACAGTGCCTTTACAGTTAAAAGTGTCAAATCCTTCCGTGAAACTGTAATGATTGTGTCTGATAACCATTAATGAGAAAACAAAAGAAAATAATGTAATAATCGTTTCCAAAGTCCCACACGCACGCACGCGATCACAGAGGAACAACAGCTGTGCATCAGCAACTAAACCACAGGAAACTGACAGATTAACGCACCCGCTGAAAAGGGCAAAGACCGGAGGAGAGGGGAGAAGGTGTTAATCACGATACAGCTGAGAAATACAGTAAAAGCTGACTGGAAACAGCTGACGAATCTCTCAGTTTTCAGGGCACAGACTAACGCAGAAATTTGTTGAGGTGGAACTAAATGTGTGGAAAGACTTTTTTTTTTTAGAGGCATATCAGAGCAAGTCATGGACAAAGATGTGGGAGAGGGAGATGTGAAGTGTTATTGTTCAGTTTATAACTCAAGATCAGGGGTGGGTTTCACTCCCGTATGCCATGACGCCACAAAGGAGGTCAAAACTTGTTATCCTTGTTGCATGTCATCTGCCAATCAAGTGAAATAAATCCCGATCAGACGAGGAAATAGTGACAGGAGGTATCTGACTGGAAACAGTGGCGGTGGAAGCTCCTAAACTCACTTCCAGTTTTACAAGCCCCAACTAAAAACATACCTCTTCCCGCTGGCTTTTAAATACAATTTCTATTTTATCACTGTATGCAGCATTAATAACTTTTATTAATCTGCTCTAGCGGCCTAAACTGAATTTGATTTTTTTATAACTAAATTCGTTTTTAGTGTGTTTTATTTTGCTCCAGTGTCTTCATTCCTCTTTGATGTTGTGCAACTTGTTTTAATTTAAATGTACTGATTTGTTTTAAATTGTTTAATTTCTGGCTAATGTTTTATCTGTCTGCAGCATTTTGGGCAACACTTTGTCGTGTGTAATGTGCCTTATGAATAAACTGACTTATGACTGATGACTTAAAACAGAATCAGCTCATCTTTCATTTTTCTAATACTATTTATGGCATTCCCATCACTGATACTCAGATTGGTGCTGGATGACAAGATAAGATAAGATAAGATAAGATAAGATAAGATAAGATAAGATAAGATAAGATAAGATAAGATAAGATATTCCTTTATAATTCCCACAGTGGGGAAATTTCACGCATTACAGCAGCAAAGTGGATAGCAAGATATGAAGCATAATTTACATTATAAACAGACAGACATGCAACTAGGATAACTAGTTGAACTCAGGGTGGCATCGCAGTAAACCAACCTGGAGGCTGGATGAGAGGCCGGTGCACCAGGCCTGGTGGACTCTTCCTCCTCCTCCTCCTCCTCTTCCTCCGGCAGTGGCTCTTGTGTAGGGAGGCCACCGGAGCCCGAGCCGCCCTGACACACCAGGCCACCGGTGGGCCATCAGATAACATTTGGCCGTTGGTGAGTGTCTGTGGCGCTCGTTTTTGCGGTGCGTCCGGCACCGTTGGCACTAGTCGGACCCCTGACAGTCGCTTTTCGATCGATTGAACGTATTGAATCGAGAGATCACTCTGACTGGCTGTCCAGCTCAGCAAGTCAGTGCACAAGAAGAGAAACTGAGTTAATTTTCACCTCTGCCTGTTCCTTTCTTCTCCCACAACTTTAGTGGAAACTCTTCCATACAACTATTATGTTACTAACACTTTATTTACTATTATCACTGCTATTACACGTGATACAACTACTATTACTATTAATGATACTGTTATTAACACTACGTCTGCTGTGACTGGGCCCCTTTGACCTCCTCAGCCCTTCAGGGACTTCCCGAGGGCCTGTCGACTGCGGGACGCTTAAAACTGACTCAGCGATCCCGAAAACACCCCCCTCCTCATCCTCATCCTCCTACTCCTCCTCCACACACACACACACACACACAGAGAGAGAGAGAGAGAGAGAGAGAACTTGGTTCCACACACGGGTTAAATTGGGCCGGGGCTGTCCGGGACTCAGGGGACGCCGGGAGTGAGACTCACGCAAATAAGCCCTGTCACACACACTCACGCCACACACACTCCGTTTCTCACACTGTGAATCCCCGAGTCGGTTTCCCCCAGAATTTATAACATTTACACAGACTAAAATTTGTAAGTATGAGACATGACACATCTAACCTCCTTTTTACCTAGGATGGTGATGTTACATTTTGGACGGGCTTTTACTTCCTTCGCCATCCTGGGAGGCCAAAACTCACTGCCGGTGGTTCCTTTCATCAGAGAGGAGGGGCCAGCTTTGAGTGTTGAACGACAAACCCTCATCATTCTGCTTTTAATGATGATTTATTCAGATATTACTCCTGTTTGGATAGAGCTGCGAGACTAAATTGGGCATATATCTTTTTTGTTCTATGATTTGAGGGAAAACAGTAATATCTGGAGTGAACATCAATAATGATACCCCAAATTATCAAAAAGAAAAAGTCTTATGAAAAAGGTGATGATTCATAAAGTCAGAGGACGGTCAACCCTGAAACCACAGAGCCTCCCTCGCATCACAAATCCCAGTTTGGTTCAACGCCTGTCGCCCCTTCAGCTCTTTACTTATGTAACTTACAAGACCCAAACTACGTCCGTATGTTCAGGGGGATTTTTGGTGGTCCTGATGATCCAAAAACCACCCTGCAGTTTCCTCTTCAGCATTTGCCGTTTGGCTACAGCGCCCACTGCTGTGGCACTCGGCACGGGGCCCAAACTGCAGCTCGGGGACTTCCCCGGGTCTTATTAATCTCACACCCCGCCCCCCAGAAAGCCTGCACAGGTCTCGGCTCCACATCTCTAGTTTTTTTACTGATGGGGCTGACAATGTGGGGGGTCATGGGGTCACCAAAACTGCCAGGTTTCATTCTCAAAGTGAAACAAAGCCATAGTCTGCTGATCCTTACAGGAAGCAGGAATGGAAAAGAAGAATGTGAGGGTGGAAATTAGAGCATAAAACACAAATTCAAATCAATAAAAACCATAAAATAACAGTGGGGTTTTGTTAACATGTTTAATTAATTTATGCATGGATTTAATTATTGCTACTCAATTGTTTTATGTCTCTAGACGCAGGAAAGATACTGTTAAAATACCTCAGATCACCACCTTTAGTGTGTGAACAGCATCTTTCTGATTTGTCATCTCCAGGCCTTTGTTTAGTGGCAAAGTTTGCACGAATTTTGTCTAATTGTCTTTAAACTGTTTTTGTGTCTGTGTTTTAATTGGTGCACTTTTTTAGCCATGCTTTGTTCTATTTAATTTTTTTTTTTTTTTTTTTTTTTTTTTTTAATGTGAGACCGTAGAACTGTGGGTTTTTAGAAGCACTTTAGAAACGCAGCTATTATTATTGTGAAGTTCTTTGTGTGTCAGCCTAAACTGGAAAAGAGTCGTTTTCTTTATCTTTCTCACATTGCATTTTATCAATTTTATCGTTGTGCTCGTTTTGCAGAAGAGCTGAACACCTTAGAAAAGCAGAACGTTCTCCTCAGCTGGACTTCCCCTCACAAACCAAAGTGGTAATCAGAAATCAGAAATCACCCTCGACACCCGACGCTTCCTCCTCACAGGCGCGGCGGTTGACACCAGATACTCCTTCTTCTATTATTGGCACGTTGTTTTACCAGCCGCAGAGTGAAACTTATCTGTCTACCAACAAAGGAAAGGAAAGGAAGCCACTGCATTTCCATTTCCCGACCGTCTGCAGCAGAAAAGAAAGTTCAGCCCTCCCACAGAGAAAGTCGTGAGCGCTAAAACTCACTGCTTAGGTCAGCATGTCGTATGTGAGGTTTGGATTCACGGTAATCTGCTGCAATCTGGCACAACCAGCCGCTTTGGTTTGGTTTAGTTCAGTTTCACAAATAACAAAAAAAAAAAAAAAAAAACAGGAGGAGAACAGAAACCTGAAGCTTTCAGGCCTAAAACCCTAAAAGCATTAACCATAAAATGCAGAATATCTATTGTTGTGAACCTCAGGAGGCTGCTGGGGAACCCTTTATAGTTATTGATAATAAATTAGAAAAAACATAATCTGTTCACATGAGACAAACAAAACCAAAAGTCACATAAACAAAAATATGCACAGATCATTTTTTTTTTTTTTCTAATTTTGTCTTGACAGCATCAGTGTCTTCCTTTACCCACTTAAAGTACTGGGTATATCAGAGTCTATTAGTATATTATATTATAGGTTTATGTTCGGGATGAAATTATTTTAATTTTTATGATTTATGTATTTATTTCATACGACAGCTTGTTAGTGCCATTGTAGGGGGGGGGGGGGGGGGGGGGGAATGATCAAGCTGGGGGAGGAGGGGTACTATTCAGAGAAAAAAAACCTCTGAATTTCCGAGACTGAGGTTGTAAATTTACAAGAAAAAACTCACAAATTACAAGAAAAAAACTCTAAAAAATAACTGATGCTGATGAGAATATTTCCTTCTGATTGTATCCCCACAGGAGAAGAAAAACTAGTTTTCACAGTTTTTTTTCTCATAAATTTGTAACTTAATCTCTGAATTCTCAACTTTTTTTACTCATAAATTTGTGAGTTTTTCTTTCGTAAATGCATCACTTTAACCTCAGAGCATAAGAAAGAGCACTGACTAGACTCTGACTAGTGAAGCCGTTGGTTTATCTGGTGTTTTAATACCGACAGTGCAATATTGTTATTTATTATTTGTGTACTCTATTCTTCTTTACTAGTGGCTGCATTTTGCACTTTTCCTTACCTGAGCATTATGCTATTTTAACTCTACTGGATATGTTATTACCTTATTTATTTAATTTTTAAGAATTGTCATTTGCAATTTTATGGTTGCATTCTACACTTTTTCTTCAGAATTAATTCTATTTTAATTCTCTGGGTTACGTTGCTACCTCATTCATTTTAATTTCTATGAATTGTCATAAATTTTTTTTATCTTCTTTGAGTGCTGAGCTTTAACTTTAACTTTGATTTGTTGCTCCAATGTATTTGTTCTAGGGACAGGCTCTTGTTATACTCATGTGAGTGGCTGTAGTCATAGCATGTGTTAATATGCATCGAGACAAGAAAGTTCATCTGAATATCCAAGGTTTTTTCTTGTAAATTCACAAATTTAAGTTTGTTTTTTTTTTCTTGGACTATAACACCCCCTCCTCCGGCACCATAATTTTTTTCTCCCTTCAGCTGCACAAGGTGTGTGTGTTCAGGTTGGAATGTGTGTGTGTGTGTGTGTGTGTGTGTGGTATGTAAGCTCTTGACAAACCCCAGTGTGGGTGATGGAGATGAGAAAACATCTGAGGTGAGATGTGGGTGAGGCAAGGAAAGAAAAAAAGGATAAAAAAAAAATACTAAAGTGATTTGACACATAAAGCTAATTATTTATCTAGGCTACTAAATATTAATAAAGGCTTTGTGTCGCTTTAAATATTTTTTTGCCACAGGTTTAAAAAAACCCAGAGAGACAGTGATGCAGGCTGGAGGGCTGTGTGTGCAGGTCACGGCTGAAAAAAAGGAAAAAAAAAAAAAGAATGAATGAAACTACAGTGGTAATGACACATCATTCCTGCATTAGTATTATTATTATTATTATTCTCACAGTGCACGCTACGGTGGGTTACTCACTCTATTCTGACTCATTTACAATTCCGGTTTCATTCAGAGGTGCTTCATAACCATTTTCAATAAATAAATATAGCCTAATTTTGTGCATCACTGTCTTTCCTTGTCTCAAACTTCCCCTTCGATCTTTTAAAATCCCCACAGGGGTTGTTTTCATGGGGGGAAAATCCCCCCGGGCCAAAAATGGCGTTTGAGCCGCCGTGGCCCCGGGTCAAAGCAGCACTGTAATGTTACGTAAAGGGGGCGGGGCTTAGCCTGTGACGTCACGAAATCCGGCAGGGGGCACTGGTCATGGGTCAGCGGAGAGGTGGCTGCATTTTCAGGTCAATCAGACTCAGAGGTGTGTGACATGAGTCGCATGAATAATATTATCAATACATGCTCAGATAACAGTGGCCCATAGTCAGTATAGCTACAATGACAGGGCCGGTGTGTGTTCCTGTAAACACCAGTTCCTTTTTCCCCACCAGCGCCGTGTTGTGGAGCAGCTTCCAGCCACACAGCCCGTCTTACATCTGAGAGGGGCTTACAGAAGTCAGGTTTGGGCTTTTATTGTGGAACAAGGTGACTCATTTATATGACGGCATGTTAGGGCCACTGTGGGGAGGAAAAAACATCACTGAGCTGAGGGAGGCTGGGGTAATATTCAGAGGAAAAAACTCAGAATTTCCGTGATTGAAGAGGTAAATTTGTGAGAAAAAAACCTGGAAAAATTGTTTTGTTTTATGTTTTCTGTCCAAGGCTCCACGTGTTGACTGAGCAGCTGATCGCCTCATCAAATTCTACTTTGCAAAGGGATTTAGTAACAAGGAAATCCTGCAGATTTTAGCCCAGAAGAGTTTTTTTCTTGTGTATTTATGACTTTATAATATCAGAATATCCAAGTTTTCTTTTCCTCATAAATTTATGAATTTAATAAAAAAAAAAGAGCTTTTTTCTCTGAATATTAAATTTTTTTTAAATAAATTGTGGCGGTGTTTATTATATTATATTATATTATATTTGATATTATATTATATAATATTAAATTACTATATTAATATTTCACAGGGAAAAACAATGTCCCATTGTGATATTATATATTATATTATATTGAATTTTTATAGGGTTTTTTTTTTGTTTGTTTGTTTTTTTAAGTTGAGTGTCTTGTGCTGCCATGTTTTTCTTTGTCTTTTAACATGTGGGAAGCATTTTCACTTTTACATGTTATCCCCTGGATTTTATGTGTGACAGTCCATAAATCTATTTTATGTTTTATAAATGTCAGTCTTTGTGTAATTGTTGGCACGTGCACGAGCCTCGTGCACGCTCCCATAATCAGGTTCCTTAAGGCTCCTTTTTGTTCCTGTTTTCCTCCTCGCAGTCTGACCAGCCTCCAAACGTGTGTTTTTCTGCTTGTGGAGCAGAAAAACATGACTGACACAAAACCGATGAGCAGGGCTGGAGGTGAATTTGAGCCCAGTCAAAATTTTCTTAATGCACTTGTTTTGTCAAGAGCGAGGTGAAAAGGCACCAGCCTCCCACCTCCACCCATCTTTTTCCTATATTAGTGTCGTATTTGACCTCCTCTTAAAATCATCCACTAGATTGTGAAAATCTCTCTCGCTGACAAGGTGACAGTGAGCAAATTTTTGACTAAAAATTTTGTCTAAAAGGGGAATATTGGCAAAGTTAGAAAAATCCAAAGTGCCACAACAACACGGGGGAACTCTGACGGCACAAAGTCAAATGACAAACGGCTTGCCGTAACGTGACGCCCTCCCTGTTAAAGGGGTTTTTTAGGGAGTTGTTCCTCATCCGATGTGAGGGTCTAAGGACAGAGGATGTTGTATTTTTCTGTAAAGCCCTTTGGGACAAATTTGTAATTTGTGATTCTGGGCTATACAAATAAAATAAATTGAATTGAATTGAATTCAAACCATCCTATCATGTCAGTGAATGGAGGGTCAGTCCAGCTGATCCTCAGCAGATTCTCTTGTTTGTGTCTCTGCTTCTTCTTCTCGTCTTCCTCCTTGTTTCCAGCTTCAACCACTGATCCACTTTCTGGATTTGTTTGGTCTCGTCTTCCCGCTCAGAGTGAACAAGCGTCCTCGCTCCACGACCACGGCGGCAGATTTTAACCACAAACACACACACCTTCAGGAAACCCAGAGGGAGAACTGAAGATAACATGTGGTTTATCAAACTTAAATTTACAGTTTTTATTGAACTAATTATAGCACAGGGCTGATTATTTTAGGAATTATTCATGACTGATATATTGTAAATGGACATTTTTAAAAATCTTTGCAGTACTTGAGAACCACTGTGGTAGTGGTCAGCTGTTTGTCCTGAGGGCCCAGGGGGTTCAGCATCTGAGGTCTTGGGCCCCCCACCACATGCTGCCCGAGGCCCCCGGGTGGTCCCAGGCCCCGGCCCCACCGGCCCTGTCCATAATCCAGCCACCTAAAGCCACTTATTCCAGGAATTTGTACTCATATTATTTGCATTATGTCAGCATGTTTAGATCACACCCAAAACCAAGAGGAGCACTGGTCTGGAAACTCTGCGGCATGTTGTCCACCTCATGAGCGCACTTCCTGCTTATTCCACCTCCTGCTCTTTCCATCGTTTGTTTTCACGCGTCTTCACAGTTTCTGCAGGTTTTATCTGTCACGGCGTTGCGTGCCTCGTTGCAAGCAAAAGGTTCCAGTTAAGACAACGAAGCATCGAGGCCGTGTTACTGTAAACGTTTTTTTTGCTTTTTGATTTCTGTTCTGCAGCAGGGGGATCTGTCGTTAACGGAAAGCGTGAGAACTGGCACCTATCAGTGTTCTTACACTTTCATGCCTTTTATGTGCCACCAAGCCCGCGCAGATACGGGAAAGTCTTCAGTGCCACACTGCCCGAAACTGTATGAAAAGTGTCGTGTAATGAGGCGAAGCTGGCATCTTCCTCTGTCAGGTGTAAACCACAGAGGCAGCCGAGCGTGAGATTAAGAGAAATGACAGAATTTTCTTGAACTTTCTTTTTTTTTTCTTTGTTACAGCCCAGCCAGATGAACTGGTAGGGGACCAAAATCAAAAATGATCTAAATCTCGTTTCCGAACGAAAGTTACTGCTTGTCTGATTATGAGAGGTTTTATTTTCATGGTAAAACGTGTAGTCTGTCTTAGATAATGCCACAGCGACAGAAATCAAACTGAAGCTGTGGTAAGAAGTAAGATTTATACCTGTATTGCAGAAAAAAGAGAGGAGCACTTCTCTGTGTATAGAAAAACAACAAAAAAAAAAAACAAAGACAAGATTACTCTATTTTGGGCTGGTAATTTGACTACTGTACCGGCAGACTGATAGTAACAGGGATTTCAGTTTTAGTTTCTGTGCCAGGTGACTGACTGGCAGGCGAAGCGTGACCCTGACTCTGGGTTAGGGTTACGGGTTCTGATTCCCACTGGGGCACTCAGGCTAAAAACGTGCACATTCAAAGCACCGAGCCAAGGTGTCGGCAGCGCCGTCCGGATATTGGAGTTTCAGTTCTACAAACGTTTCCCGGAGGCAGAGATCGGAGATGGACCTCAGTGGGTCGAGTCACAGAATCACGGTTCCTGTGGTCGAAATATCAGCTGGAAATGCAGTCAGAGGGACGTGGACACTGGTTTGGTGTGTGCAGTGTGTGCCTTGTTTGATCACAGAGCAAACTTTGATGTCCCACTGTGATCTTTGACTGATTTGAGGGGAAAAAATTAAAATTAAATTAAATTAAATAAACTGATAGTGAAGGCCCTATCCTGACGTTCAACCAACCTGCCAAGTTTGATTTAAATTGGATAAAAACTGTCAAAAGCTGCAGTTACATGAACAATATTTCAAATATAATATAATCCACGCTGAGTCATGTTGTCCAGTGGTGGCGCCCCCATCAGGCCGTCCATCAGACTGTAAAACATGAAATCTGGCTTCTTGTTTGGACTTTTATTCTTGTAACAGGCAGCCTTCAGACTTCTCCAGCAGCTTTTTGATTTGCTCGACGGTTCAGTGGACTCTGGTTTCATTCATCTTTTCTTGTTTGAATGACTTGTGGTTTACAGGCTTTTCATCACGGAGACGCTCAACAATCCTTTACAGATTTAATCTTTGTGTTATCAGCCACAGAGCGGTTGTGTTTCTGTCCGTCCTGGAAACTCGTCCCGTCCCCTGATGTTCTCCCCACGTGGGACAAACATGAGCAGAAAGAGCAGATTTATTCCAACCAGAGAGAAACCAGCAGATTAAGAGTTTACATAATTATTAGACGCTGATATTTTCCTATTGAACAGATTAATAAAGGTTTACAGCAGCTCTCTCAACCTGACTGAAAATTCCTTCAGATTGGGCCGGTCTCTTCTGATTGAGGTGGCCCTGTGAGGCATTTTTATTCTGATTGGACTGTTATTTCGATTATTAGTGGAACATTAGGGTCCTTGTAAATGCACCAATGTCAAACACCAGTGATTACGACACGTGTAGCTATTATGATCGATATATTAAAATCAATCAATAAAATAGGCCTAACATAACAAAATATTTTATGTTTAGCTTGTTACTCAAAATATTATGTTGCCTTGATCAACACAAGCTGCAATAACAGCTTGCAGAGAAAGAGCCATAACTTGCCATTAAAGATGATTTATTTATTTATTTTTTTTGGGCATTTCTGCTTTTTGGACAGCGACAGAAGAGGACGAGGACGGATGAGACGCCTGCTGCACACGGACTGTAGCCGGGTGTTATCCTCTGCAAACTGCCGCTGCCTGATCCCAACATTCATGGAAGGACCCTCCTTTTAGCGATCAAATAAAATATTAAATTCACATCATTACACGAATAAGATAAAGCCTCATGTGACAGCACACACACACAGTCTCATGCAACACACATTAATATATCATAATATCTGTGTATTGTGCTCTGTGGTGAGATGATGATGGTGATGGTGAAAGATGCTGGATGGGGATTTACTTGCCACTGAATCGTAAGATCATTTTCATGTCAGCGTTCAGGATGACTGTTCAGAGCCACCGGGGGGTTTTAACAGCATCACGGCTGCTGAGGGCGACTGGGCCAAGTTACACTGCATTTTCACTGATTCAATACAAATTACACCTTTAATTACACCATTACTCAAGTTCTCTACTGACTGATGCTGTGATGCTCGGGCTGAATTTGTGAAACCTCAAGAAGTTTGAACAAATTAGGAACCGGATGTGGAAAAAACCAAACAATCTCCAAGACATTTTCCACACTCAGGATCCTTTAAGAGCTCTCTGGTTGGCTGGATGATTTAAATATTTAATTTCACTGGTGTGCGATCATGCAGGAAACTCTCCTAATATGAATATATACTTATATATATATATATAAAAAGGCCAGTTCATTCACATGACACAGCAGAATTGCAGGTTATCTTTTTATTGTTTAGAAGTCACTTCTGGAGAAATGCTGGAAAAAAAAAAAAAGAGTTCATATCGACTAAGTGGTCATTGGAAGAAAACAGTACAAGCCATTTCTCAAGAAATTTATGTTATGCTAACTTTGTTACAATAGAATAATTTGTTAGAACTACTAATAGGGAAAAAAAGTTAATTTCCGTGCACGAGGTGGGCTGTGTGCGTAGCTTAAAACCCATCTCCAAAGACAAAAAAAACAAAACAAAAAAAACAAGATAAATAAACATTTTAAAAGATGACTAAGGGCTGTGGTGACGTAGACCCGCTTCCAGACTATATCATCAGTGGTTTGTCCCAAAGTGTGAGAATAACTAATAACTGTGAATTATTAACATTATCTTTACAAAATACATCTGGGTAGTGTAGGAACAAGTGATTAATGTCTCACACCGTGCTGGATTTCAACCGTGGAAACAGGAACCAGCGTAGTGTTGAAGGTGTGAGCTCTCAGCTCCACCAAAAAAAAAAAAACATCTCAGTTTAGAAAAGCAGGAAAACAAAAGTCACCGCAAAACAAAACCATCTAAGCGAGGTGGTTTGAACAGAGCTGAGCCTTAAAATGACTTTTCGTGCATAAGAGAAAAAAATCCACCAGTGGAATGGCATCATGGTGTCTGATTCTGCTTTTTTCCCCAAGAGATTTCACTTGAATTGGTGACACAAAATGATTCCACCCACTGGCAGCTCTTCACACCTCTTTCACAATCAGAAACCAAACACGTTCAGACTCAAACCTCCTTGTTGAGGTGGAAATGTTTTGCAGGGTTCAGCTTCCAAACAGGAGACGTGCTGCTAAAATTCAGTACATTCTGTTAAGGTAAAAAGCAGAAACCAGCCCGCTGGTTGACCACGTTACAGTCCTCCTCCACTTGTAGGCTTGAAGTCACTGTGCAGTGTAGAAACTCACGAGAAAACAAAAACAAACCAAAAAGAAAACTCGTCCCTTTTCTGCCTCTTTGGTGTTTGTTCATCTGCAGATGGCTGTAAACAAAAACCGGTGCGACTCGCTCAGAGTAAACGTCCTCGTATCTGTAAACACCAAAGGGCCCAGAATCATGCAAACCCAACAGCAGGCCGTTGCTCCACCAGGGGGCGACAGACACTTTTACAGCAGCGGCGGTTGCAGAAATCCCTCTCCATGCCTCTCATCCTGCAGTTAACCCTTTCTGTATATACAGTCAGAACAGAATGTACCAGGAAACACAGCCTGCTGATCCAGAACACAGAAAACCTCAATTTCTCCAAACTGTTTTTTTTTTCTTGGAAATGGAGCCAAAGTGCAGCAGCAGTTCGGCAACGCGGCGAGCGGTAAAGAGAGGGACTTCCACAGCGGCTGCGTCTGTAAATTACAATGTGACCAAGAACAACAAACAAACAAACAAACAAACAAAACAAAACAAAACAAAAAACCTAACTCTTTCTCTCCTCAGCATCGCAGCTTACCTGGTGCTTTAGGGTCATTCAAGAGGAACACACATTTGAGAGGCACAGAGTGAGTGTTGCTGCGGCTCCCTGATCAACAGGGAGCAGCAAACAGGAAAGAAAGGGGAAAAAAAAAACTAAACTAAAGCCTAAAGAGCAACTCAGAGCTTCTGCACGTCCGTTCGAACCCCTCGATCACACGTCCCGCGCTGCACGCCCCGCTCCCCCACACGACTTCAGCTCAGGGCAAATAAGACATTCTTGTTTTGGTTGCACGGTTGCATACCAGCTGCACCGCAACACCTTTTAACCCGGTTAGCTTTGGATTTTTGACACCGAATTTTATGCTGTTTTGATTTTGTTACCATCGTTTCATTACTTAATTAAAAAGTAGCACTGAAAAAATGAGTGTAACAAAACTATTATTAATAAGCCGGATAGTTTGCAGCAACACAAATGCAATGCAGGTTAAATGTGATCAAGGAGTTTAAAAAAAAAAAAAAAAAAAAAAAATCAACTTTTCACTGACAAAGCAGCTGAATTCACAGTGAAACCGCTGCTGAACATCTGCGGCTGCACATTTTCTAATCAGTTCTCTTTCTTTCTTGCAGCATAATGGAAATTTGCTGATCTGAACTGAAACTGAACAAATGACCTCATACATCTGCCCCAAATAAAAACAAAAGCGGGTGGTTTATCATCGAATATAGCCGTGATGCGTAGAAAACTGTGTGAATATGAAAGGAATACACCGGATTGCATCAGTGTGACATGTGGAAAGCGCCGCCGGTGGGTCGCCGGCTGCAGAGCTCCATGCTGACGCTGCGGCTTTCCTCAAGAGAAAATTAGCTCTGAGGGTAAACTGTGCATCATTTCAAATCGTAAGTCGGGCAGTGTTGATAAATGTAAGTGCAAAATGAAGCTGTTTTGAACGAGCAGGTTCTACTTTCCCAGTTTCCACAGTTAGCGAAGGCGCTGTGCTGCAAAAACAAACCGGGGCCACGTGGCATTTCATTTTTTTAACATTTGATAAATCAGACCAAATTAGCAAAATAATAAATGACTCCATTACTAAAAAGTCAGTCTACCTTTGGATCGTGCTCACATGATGAAGTGTTAGCATGGAGCTCTGGGGCAGATGATACACCGGGCACACATGGATGATTTTTTTTTTTTTTTTTTCATCTCATCACAAACCAACAGAGCTAAAAACTTCACATCTACACCCTAATTATGACATTTGACCTTTAAGAGCATAAAATATGATTTCTGCAATATAAACGCATGGGAATCACATCACAGCACGGCGGCAGAGAAGCTTCAAAACGTGTTTGTGCGGACGCTCTGAGTCGCCTTTAAGACCGAGCACAGGGAGAAGAACTGCGACACACACTTGACATAAAGTGCAAACTGTGACGACGGTGTTTGTTTTCCGCTCACGGCGTCAGACCAGCTGAAGCTCCGGGAAAAAAACCACGCAGACAGACGAGACGAGACGAGGCGAGACGAGAGCCGCGGGCCGCTCCACCTCGCCGGGCTAATGGCTCTCGATCACCACAGGCTCGTAGCCGCCCGCAGACACCCTGAACGCAACACAACACATAGGGACAGTGGTCAGAATGAGTGTGTGTGTACAATTTAATCCATTTTCTTCTTGAAAGATGACTGAAATCTTAACATAAGTGAAGTGGAAAAATTAAAAAAATATTTGATTTTTTTTGCTATTGAGGTATAGATATAGAGGTATTTCTGTAGAGGTAGAAATCGAGAGAGAAAAGGCCCAGGCCGGAGCGTCTCACCTGTTTCCGAGCCTGATGCCGCTGAGCGCCGTGGTTCCGTCTCGGCTGACGAACAGACGGAGGTTACTGTCTGAGAGCCGGAAGCACAGAAGCAGAGTTAGAGACTCAGAGGGGATTTTAACACGGAGACAAAACACAGAGCTGGAAACCTGAGGATGTGGCTCTCTAACATCACTTCACTGCACAAAACTCATCCTGAAAGGCTGAAAGTCATTACAGTCGACGATGGGAAGCCTCTATCTCAGCCAAGTCATATTTTTATTAGTCTCTCAAAATGAAGACTGCATCTCCCACATACCCTGTTTTTTTTTGGGGGTTTTTTCGGCCAAATTTTTTCCTGTTGGCTGATTTGGTTTTCCAGAAGAAGATTAACAGGTTGGAGGTGATTTCTTCTGGCTGCCAGAAGCTGCCAGGAACTCTGAAAGCTTCAGCTCCGTTTCTTCTGGTAGAACAGCGCCCTCCTCTGGTTTTGTGCCATAAAGCAGCACAGCAGCTTTCCTGACGAAGCCCATGCATAAAAGCTGCCAGTCTTCTCAGCAACAGACTCATTAGTTCATGTTAATCATTTCCAAACTTAATGATTTATTGGCATTAAAAAGCTACATATGATAATTTAACAATTTAACCTGGTCTCTTTAATGTTTTCTTGCTGGTTTAGGATTAAATCCCTGACCTTCTCTGCTGTGTCGCCCTTTCGTGAGCCCTCCTGACTTCCTCACAGGGCGAGGCCTTTGCAACAATAAATATGAGAGCGTTTGAGCGATGAGGGTAACAGTGAGTTCATAATGTGGCCTCAAAACTATTATCATGGTGGTTTTTCTAAACACGAGGCTTTTGACTTGCAGTGCATATGGATATAATTAAAAAACAATGTGCACAGTGTCCTTTCACTTCACTTCAAAATGTGTAAAAGTTTATATTTTGCATATTTGAATATTATTCCAAGTGTGAGTGGGGAGCCAAGCAGGCCAGCCAAACCAAAATTTGCCATTAAATCTTTTTTTCCCCTCTGAATCCAAACTGGACAATCAAGAGAAGGAAGCTCTTAGTCACGACTTCAGGACCAGACGAGAGGTAAAAAAAAACAAGCGGGTAAACATGAACATGCATCCATTTTGCTAAAATTTTCAACATCTGGGTCGACTGGGGAAAGCTGGGACCAAGCTGCATGTTTCGGATCAGCAGGCGGCGCATTACAGATGAATTTTCTTCCATGTCCGACTCAGCCTTAGCACTGAACTCACTGAAAACGTTGACTTCACTGTGTCCCTGATGGACGCTCTCATTGAGTCTTTTTATCGCTTTTTGGACACGCTGGCAAAAGCACAACCTCAAAAGTTGTTCATCTAATCTCTACCTTAACCCTCCTATTATGTTTGGGGTCAATTTGACCCCAGCCAATGTTTAACGTCTCTAAATAAATGATTAACATATATTTTTTTTTTTTGCTTCATATTTAATGAGTGTTCCTAATGTAATGGGCACTACGGGGTAAACATGAAATTGACATGATGATATGTTTTCAATGTCCTGTACACACTTTGTAATGCATTGGTTATAAATAACAAAAATCTGTACTTAGAAATAATATAAAGCCATTAAAACACCAAAAATTAAAATTTCTTTACAATTTTAGATCAATCAGTGAGCTTTTATGGTGATTTGCATATTTTTCCAATTGTTGCGTAATACGAATACTGGATGTATAAGTGGGGGTGGGGGTTATGTTTTATTTAAAGGGCTATTTAGGTCGTCGACAAAGAAACATAAAATACTTGACACATAAACCTGACAAATAATTTTGTGGAAGTTTAAACTGCAGGGGTCAAATTGACCCCAAACATAAAAGATGTTCAAAAATGTGAACATAACAGGAGGGTTAACCCCAAAGGAGACCCCACAGCTGACTGTAACTTCAAACAGAGATGATTTCTTAATTTTTTTTTTTTTTTTTTTTTTTTTTTTGTGATCACCTATTTACAAAGATATAAAGAATATGACTTTTATCTGGTGACTGACTGTTGATAAATTCTCAGACTGAGCATCACAAGGATATACTGGAAAACATGTACAACTGAATAGTGCTAAAATATATTATGTCTTATGTATTATATTATTATGTATTATTTTTATTATTATTTTTTTAAATCTGTTGTATGACTCTTATCTTCTTTTAAACCTGTTTTTATCTGTATCCTCATTTTAATCTACATTTTCTTAACCATTGTGTCTTTTATTGTAAATTACTGTGCAGCACTTTGATAAACTTTTTATGTTTTCGAAATGTGCTATATAAATAAAGTGGATTGGATTGGATTGGATTGGATATTATGTAAGTAAACTCATATTGTATGTGTGTATTATTCAGTATAGTCTGCCTAATTTTCCAAGCTTTAAAAATAAAACTTTTTAGGGATTCTCATCTTAGTTTGTGACACTAAAATACACAAATCGCTCTGCACGTCTGTCCATGTTCCCAGGCTTCACCTTCAGTGTTGTTGATGTCCGCAAAGTTTTGGCTCTGGACGATTTTCTCCACGATGTCGTCGGCGTCGATGCGAGTGTCGTTCACCCACGTCGGGTGATTCTCCACCGAGTCCTTCTTCCTCCTGGGAGACGAGACAAGATCCAGCAACAGGACTCCGGTTAAACTTCACACCTTTGTTGTTCAAAGCTGTGCTCATATACAAGCCGAGAGCAGGACGGATGTGTGTGTGTTAAACCATGCGGAGGATTGTGAAAGTGTGTGTGTGCAGTCTTAAAAAATAAAAGCTCCACATGTCCTGTATTTACAGCGCATGTTTAACAGTGAACACCATGTTCCATGAATGATTAGTGGAGCTAGACACACACATTTCCACACAGACAGACAATAGTAATGCTAGGCTGCCTTTATTATCAGACGTGTAAATGCAAATGCTGCCGAATAACCAGAAAGTGTAAATATAATCTGCTTCCAGTCCACACACTACGGCTACTGAAGGGGCAGGGACGGGATAAAACATCAAAATTAAATATAGTGCAGTTTACACACGTGACACTTTGAGTCAAATGAATTGTGAAATCACATTTTATTCTGCTAAGACGGCTTGCACAAACCAGTTTCACAAGTGCTAAATCCAAATTATATAATCTGACCTTTGTAATGACCACACTTTGAAACGGTACGTGTCCTAGCACAACAATGCCACTGCTAGAAAGATCTGTGGCTCAGAAATAAACGTAACTCTGCACTTCATGCTTTGCTGTCTTTGAACTTAAATGAATTACAGTCGTCCCTTGCTATAACGCGGTTCACCTTTCGCGGCCTCGCAGTTTTAGTGCAATTTTGCATGCTTTTTTTTTTTTTTTTTTTTTTTTACAGCACATTGTGTTCTGTGTCCTGATTGGCTAAGGGACTGTAGACCATTGTCAATCAATCTCCTCCGTGCCGTGTCTCCTGTACAGTACAGAATGCGTTCATTCTATAATACTGGACTTATTTTTCTACGAAGGTTTGAACTTTGAGAGTTTAAACAAGAGAGAAAAGTGAGGAAATGTTAATTCCTGTCTGAGAAAAGTGTATAAAGTGTGTAGTGAGGGGTTTTACAGCCTTAAAACATCTAGAATAATTGTAAAAAATAAAGCTGTGCTGCTCTGGGTGGCAAGTCCAGTTTTTATTTTTTCCCTGATCTGTAATTGTCTGGGTCTAGGTTATGTCTCTCGTTGAGGTGCTAGTGCTAAAAACGATTTACTCATAACAAAACCGTTACTTTGCAACATTTGGACTGCTTTCACTGTGGTTTTAGATAATATCACTGCAAAAACACAAAATCTTACCAAGATTATTTGTCTTATTTCAAGTCAAAAATGTCATATTTCCAGTCAAAATATCTCATTACACTTAAAATAAGACATGATCACCTCAGAATTGTTTGTTTCATTGGCAAAATTTGCCAGTGGAAAAAGTGAAAATTCACTTGAAATAAGTGAAAATTAGCTAGAAACAAGAAACAAATTTTGCCAATGAAACAAGCAAATTTTCACTTGTTTCAAGCAAATTTTCACTTGAAACAAGAGACAATTGTCTAAAAACAAGTTACTTCTGAGGTGATCATGTCTTATTTTAAGTGTAATGAGATATTTTGACTAGTAATAAGACATTTTTGACTTGAAATAAGACAAATAGTCTTGGTAAGATTTTGAGTTTTTGCAGTGTAGTGAGGCTAAAGTAGAATGTGTATTTAAACTGCACATTTTGTCTTCCACTTCTAAATGAAAACAGGGGAAACCCTGGTGATACATTTATCAAAAATAAACTGTCAGGAATCAGGATGTTGGTGGGGAACAAGCAAGACAAGGCGTCTGCTCGCTTAACACACACACACACACACGTACACACGTACAGTACCTGACAATACACCCGAGTCATTTTGATGCCAGATGCCAGCTAAACGTTAATACCAGGTGTAAAGAGCACACACTGTTCTGCCACTTTCACTGACTTCACTAACTTCACTACAAACAACAGCTGTTCACATGCCAGAGGGACTTCAGAGGCAGAAACTCTGCAGCTACGACAATAATTCACGAGCCGTTTGGTCGCCGCGGCTCTCCCACCTCGCCGACAGCAGGAGGAGAGAGTGCTGCCTGTGAAGCGGCAGGTTTAACACCTTAGAGGGAGTTTGTTGGTACCTGGGGGGCCTGCTGGGGGGTAAGACGGGCCGAGGGGGCCGGGGGGGCCTTTCCGGGCGGCAGGTGTCCTTGTCGCCCTCTGTGGGGGTGTCGGAGGTGACGCCCAGGCCCCCCGAGGTGCTGCTTCCTGTGGAGGTGTTCCTGCGGTGTGTGAGGTCCGACAGGCTGGAGGAGCAGGAGTGCTCGGTGCTGTAGCCTGAAAACACCGAGGAAGAGGAGGGGAGGCGCTGGTCAGAGGACAAACATCACACTGCAGAGATAATGAACTAGATCCACTTGGTATACATTTACTGACAAGACACAAGAGGAGAATAGTCAGATTTGCAGTGAGAAATCTCTAAAATCATAATATGTCATAATGGAAAAATAAAAGTGCAGCTTGCCACATGTTCCTTCAGTGAAAGTCTACAAGTATTCTCAGTTAAATTTAGTTCAGTGGAAGAAGTAAAAGTAGTTCACAGTGAAGAACGGTTCCTGTCAGAGAGTTAAATTACTGCTGCATTAACCTGTGAGAGGTGTTTGACTGCTGAGGCTCTGACTGCTTCATATCCTGTTGGCTGGTTTACACTCTAACAATGCAGAACATCGGATGTTTCGCATGGAAAAGCTTCTTCTGCAAAGGAACGACTAACTCCAGCCTTCAGATAAATGTAGTGCAGGGAAAAGTACAAGATTTCCCTCTGAAATGCACAAAGTCTCAGTGGATGGAAACACTAAAGTAAAGAGGCAGAACCTCAGAACTGGACTGGAGTTCGGGACAACAGGACGTGGACTGAGACACGCTTCAGCCCTGCAGATTTGAAGGTTTTCATTACAAAAAGCTCCATATCCACCATAGATTAGTGGCATATACACTGAAAAGACTATTTTCTAAGGTAAAGAATATGAGAATATTCACTCATCAGTTTAACTTTCATTCTAGTCATTTTGCCCTTTTCAAAATTGAAATACAGTTGTCCCTCGCTATAACGTGGTTCACCTTTCATGGCCTCGCAATTTCGCGGATTTTTTTAGTGCAATTTTGCATGCTTTTTTTTTTTTTTTTACTGGACTTATTTTTCTACGAAGGTTTGAACTTTGAGAGTTTAAACAAGAGAGAAAAGTGAGAAAATGTTAATGCCTGTCTGAGAAAAGTGTATAAAGTGTGTAGTGAGGGGGTTTACAGCCTTAAAACATCTATAATAATTGTAAAAAATAAAGCTGACTACTTCGCGGATTTCGCCTATTGCGGGTTATTTTTAGAACATAACTCCCGCGATTAACGAGGGACCACTGTACCTCATTTAGGAATGCGATTCTCAGTTTCTAAAGAATAAAAAAGCATAAAGGGTCCTTGTGTTTTTTCTTTACCTGAGATTCGGCTGTGCTGGCTGGCGTAGCTCGAGTTGCGAGAGTGACCGGACTGGAAAACTTCTGCAGGACTGGACTGGGTCACCTCTGATTCTTCCAGAAGACCTGATGGCAAAAAGAAAAATATACCGCGGCACATTAATTACAACAAACTCTTTTTGAGGGAAACTGTATCAAAAACATCTTTCCAGACGTTTTTCCAGAGTCTTCTGGAAACCTGGCAGCAAAAAAAGGCAGTTTACTTTCAGACTAGGAGTACACAATGCATGCAAAGTACATACACATCATAACATGGTGCCAAAAACCCGTGATCTCTTGGGTCTTGCATGCACAAGGCTGATAATGATTGCACGAGAGTAAACTTTTTTTTCTTATGGGGGCAACAAGTTTCAGACAGCTGCCGTGTGCTGTGCAAGATCCTCCGGTTTTCAAATCACGCTGCACGTTACAAAAAAAAAAAAAAAAATCTTTCATTTTTCAATTTAAATCAAACTGACAAATCCTAAGCATTACCAGCTCATTTCCTTGGCAGGAAAATTCTGACAAAAGGAAAAAAAATAGGAAAAAAAAGTGTTTCAGATCTTCTTCCAGGGGGTTCTGGCAGGGCTCAGAAACACATCTGGCTCAGCGAGTTCAGCCAAGATCTAAAGGCAGAGGCGGAGCTGAGCAGCTCCACAGCCGGAGGGGGTAAACATCTGAAACGTGGTCGTGGAGGAGGCAGAAACACAGCCAGGAGTGAGTCAACATGGTGACGCTAACACATGCAACGCTTGGTAAACAAACAGCAGAGGGTAGCTACAGAACATACATGTACTTGAGACTGTAAGAAAAGTAAGAGATCGCATGCAATGTTTCATAAACTTCCTGCTTCCAATCAGGCTCGATTAAAATGACAGCTGGTTACTGTGAACGTACACAATTCTGGCTACATGTGATGAATCAAACTGTTGACTCAAATGGTGGTTTGCAAATTCAAATTGCAATCTCAGTCACTCCAAAAACAAGTAAAAGTTTTCTTTCTCAAGTCGCCAACTAGTAAATCGTGAACTGAGCTGAATCTCCATCTTGATCTCCGAGTTGAATTTGGTCTGAAATCCATCGTAACAAATCTCTCCGTCTCATGTTCAGTGTTAAAATTCTGTTTTTGTTCAAGAAAGGTAAAAAAAAAAAAAAAAAAAAAATCTGCCAGTGGGATGAGATAATCCAACTTGGTTCCAACGCAGTTTCAATTGTTTCAGGAATTTTTCTGCGAACAAGTATAACTGTGTTGAAACAAGGCAGAATAAGACCGATTGTCCGACTAGGATGAGGAAAATGACACTTTAGTCAAGAAAAGTCTGAAACAAGTTGATTTGCATTGGAAACAAGTGGGATTTTATGAGGGATCTCACCCGCGGGCAGGTTTTTTACCTGATTTTATCACTAAGATAAGACTAAACGACTTGTTAAGACTTGTTTTTGTTTTTTTTTGCAGTGTCCTGACCCAAACTCGACTGGACCTGGACTTGAACTGGCTGAGACTGGACTGAAGTGAACTTGCCTACACCCCGGGGTGCGGAGCTGCCTGTGCACGCTGTCCCACCTGAGCTGATGATGGAGGGTCTGTGCTTGGTGCCTCTGCCCAGAGAGACGCCCCCGGCCGGCCCCAGCTCTCCTGTTCCCTCCCCCTTACAGTCCAGCTGCAGGGTGTGCTCCTGGCCCGGGACCGAGATGGACTTGGCTGTGCTGGGAGGCCTGCAGGAAACAAACAACAACAACAACTTAATCAGCATGAAGCCTCAGCTCACATGTTTGGATGCTGATGCTGCAGGGAAACCGGGTCATTTCAAACAAACACGTGTGTGCAATAAGTAAACAAACCAATGTGCATGGTTAAAATGGCAATTAAAGAATCTAAATAAATGAACAGGGCAAGACTAATCATAATGTTCCTCTGCAAAATGATCAAAGCTCTCTCTGGGTCAGTCAGTATCACAAAGGTCACTTTGTTCTGACCTGTGACTGCAGCGCCATCTGCTGGGCCAATCAATGCAATGTTTTAAAGTGGAGAGATTCAACATTTTTTCCATCAAAATTCATGCAGCAGTAAGAAAATGCATGTGACAGACTACCAAATAACTTAATAAACAAACAAAGGCTATAAATTTGAGACAATTTCCATCAATTTGAAGAATAATCAGAAATGTAAAGGACTCACGTTTTGAAACACGGATCTCCAGACAGGAGGGTCATCCCAATGATCACCTACAAGAGACACAACAATTTACACCACGTTTGGGGTTTTCATTTGTATTTGAACTTTCCTGGACATACAACTTCCATTAATGTGCCAAAGGGAGGCTTGTCAGCCCTCCAAAAGCAAATGGCACAAACCGCTCAGGGTGTGAAAGTGAGAGAAATTACTTTTTTTTTTTTTTTTTACTACCCAGTTAAACTACTTGTAAGACGATCTTTGAAAACCCTGTTTATCCTCCTCTGACCTAAAACTGACAAAGTCAATCGCTTTTTTCCTTAAACAGTCACTTTTTCCTCAGTAGTTTGGCAGTTTTCCTTCTGTCCTGCACACTTGATTATATTCCGTAACAGGAGATATTGGAGCATTTCTCTCCTCACCAGTGACTCATCAAAATTACCAATATACTGTGCATATACAAAAAGAAAAAGAAAAAGTGAGGTGCAAAAGGCTTGTAAAGTTGCAAATAGTGAAAAATAATAGCTCCTACTCAAACATAAATTCATGACGTGGGTTTTTATGCAGCAGTGAACATGTTTCAGCTTGTTTGGCAGCTCGAGCTCGAGCAGTAAAAACAACTGGAGGGTTGGGTGATAAATAGCCACTGCTGACGTTAACCAGGCTCGGCGGCGTGAAGCCGCTGGGAGAAATGTGGTGAGAGAAGCCAAAGCCACCGACTGGCCAGAGTCAAAGTGCAGTTTGAGCTGATGGCCTCCGGGCGGCGCTGCACAACACCTAAAACTCAAGCGTGAGAGCACTGAGGACTCCTTTATCCACAGAGGAGTTAATATTGCTTCATTTTCCTGTGAACTGACAGAGCTGCTTTTATTGACTCTGTGTTCCACACTGATGAGGAAATTTATAAAGAATTACATGAAGCTTTGGGTCGCTGTGCGGCCTTATCATCTGATGTTTCTCTAGGCAATGATTTGGTATGTGCGTTTATCAGGGCTCCCACTCTGTCAAATGAAAAATTCCCCAGCGTTTCCATGACATTCCATGACTAAAACGTTGAATCAGTGTAACTTGTGGTTTTTCTCCTTGACAAAATTTTAGACACACGTCAGACTCAGAATTTGTTCAAGTTTGTTTTTTGCTAAAGTTCATTCTTCTGTTTTATTCTGCAGGGAAAATCAACACAAGGTGAGTACAATGAAAAATATATATCATGCTTGGTGAATGACTAGTTTGTGTTTTTTTTTGTTTTTTTTTAAAAGTCAGGCTGACAAAATTCTACGAAATTAGCTGCACAAATAATTTTTGTGTCTGTAACGGACTTTTCAAGATCCTGTGACTTTCCAGAAACCCTCCGACTCGTGGGAGCCCTGCTGTATTGTGCGACCTGCTTACGAACACAGGTTTTCATTACAGGACAAGAAAAGTAGAACTGACCTGAATTCATCAAGTTCATTTTTATGAATGAAGAAACAACAAAAAAAAAGCAAAACTGCTGCTACGTCGTGTTACAAACAAGAAAAAAGGTAAAAAGGAAGAACAAGCGCAGCTGCTCTTAGAAGCCGACGACCTTTAAAAAAATTAAAACAGTATTTCTGGAACAGAAAAGTACAACAGAGAGGCTTCATGATTGAGACAATAAATCTAAAAATACCTTTCTTTAATGGTCTTATCTGTCAAAATGGCATGCTTGGTGGACTTTGACCAGTCAGTAAATAGGACGCATGGAAAAGGCCAGTGCCTCGGAGTCAACAATAAGGCTTTAAGTATCATTATCTATAAAAAAAAAAAAAAAAAAAAATTACATTAAAATGCTTGGGCACAGACTTTCAACATGAAAAAGGTCACAAATGCCTCTGATTTTCCAAAGACTGGTTCTATCCCAACACCAAGGAAGACTTTTCTTTATGGTTTTCAAGCCTTTTTCACCTCGCTCTGCTTTATTTTGTTATATATATATATATTTTTCCTCTCAGTGTGTGTGTGTGTGTGTTAATCTGCAGCTCCTTGCCTTCAGTATGGAGTTGTCCTGCCGTGTGTTCTTGGTGTCGTATCCCTCCAGCAGACAGCAGCGCACGGTGGAGCCAGAGCCAGCGAACTCCGCCATGTTGAGGTCCGTGAAGCCCAGCTGAGGGCGAAAACAAGACGGGTTAATTCTAGAGCGGCTAATGCCGGGGTTCGCATGATCTTTTTTACTCTGGCAGGCGCTCGGAGGCGGGAGAAATTTCCGTGTGACCCCTGTCATTTAACGCCCCGCGGAAATTACATCTTTCACGCCGCAGTCCTCTGATGTTTACTGTACATGACAGAGGGCGAAAAAACCTCCGTCTTGTTCCTCGGTGGAACAGAAATGGAGCCGGATGAAGGGAGACCTGTGCAGTCGCTTTCAAAGAGGCCAAAAAGTCACGGCTGCTGCATTTTTAGGATTTGAAAGCGATTAGCTGAAGCTCCTGTTCCGTCAGAGCTGTTTCCACGTCAGCCGTACCTCAAAACGTGTCAACATGAAGGAACTTTGGATATCCCATGTAATCCTTTTGTAGGGTTAATGCACACAGTTTCACATAATGCACACCTTTTACAAATTTCTAATGCACATATTTTTATATTTCTTATTTCTCTTTGTATTTCTTGTAATTTATTTCTTCTCCTGAGAATTTGAGCGACTGCGACTGACCCGGTTTCCCCGTCAGGGATCAATAAAGTGTTTCTGATTCGGTTTCTTTTTCTGAAGCAGAGGTGTTTTGTGTGTTTGAAGAAGTCAAACGGATAAAGAGGAAAAAAAGAAACGGCACCACTGAGATCCGAGCTCTGCTTGTCATTTGGACAAAGAAAAGGAAAGAAGTGCAGTCAAACATTAAAGCTTTCCTCTGTGTGTTCTGTACCGTCTCGCGTCTCACATGATGACTGTCAGTCACCTGTTACGGTTTTCCCTGAAGTTGGTTTTGAGTCACCAACAATAAATAAAACCACGTCGAGTGCCAGTTCCTGTTTGCTGCTGCAGTGGAAAAGGGCACTCGGCTCACATGACCGCTGCTGGATGTGTATTCCAGGGATTGAACCTGTGGCTTTGTGGTGAAGGGAGATTCTCTGTAACCACTAACGCAGCGTACGCTTTCCTTTCCCTGTTTCAAAGGAGCCCACTGGGATCAAGAGCATTTTGAGAACGAGCTGATTAGCCCTGTAAACAAGTGCAATTATCTCATCCCACTGGCAAACAAGAAAAACACATTCACATGGGACTAGAGGACTTGTTAAGACGGACTAATTTCGCAGTTTCCCTCTAAAAACAAAACCCGCAGCTTCTTGCAAATGTAGAAGTGGCCAATGTCGCTGTTATGGTGATGTCGGATGTTTTCTTTTTGTTTTGTTTTCATTAATTAATAACACAGCCCCGTCGACACACTCCATTCTTCATCCAGTTTTCCTTTTTCTTTAGCAGCTACTGTTTCCAGAAGTGCGTACTTAAGGAAGCCTTAAGACTTCCAAGCAGGGAAACAGGTTATATTTAGATGAGGGAAATCTAAATGTAGACCGGGAGAAAACACAGGAAGCGGTTCCTGTCGGGCACCAACCTCAATGGATCGACAGAGCTTTACGTTCACGAGGGGGCTGACCTTGCACGCTCATTCACAAGGTGCGACAAATCCGTCATCGGCTCTTACGGTTCGGGGAAGAGAAGTGCTGGCAGGATGTTTTGCCGATTCCCAGCGAGTGTAAGTGTAAGGCGGACAAGTTTGCGATTTATGTGCGTGCCAGCTCGGCGGTGCGCTTGTCAAACCGCTGTGAGGAATGCAAATATTTAGATAACGTGACATTAATATTAACAAGCAGTGACATAAGCACATCCGTGAGCGTTTCGACGTGTTTATGAATGCGTGGGCCGGAGCGAGCGCGGGGCAGACACGGGCTCTTACCTTCGTAAACGCCTTTCCTCCTTTGAGTTCCTGCAGGGGAAAACAGGAAGAGAGTTATGAATCCGCAGAAATCCCACTGATCTGCTGTTATATTACACAGGCTTCCAATTACAGTGAACCAAAAGTAGGGCTCCGATTACAGGGCAGGGACCACACTCGCGCTGTCTGCCTGCTCCAATGGACAGGACATGGCATACAGGCGGCGTTCACATTTAGCTTTGGTCAAACTCAAAGAGAAATCACCACCTAGGCTGAACTGCTGTAAAGATGTCGTCAAACACACATCAGATGCTTGTACATCCAAAATGGGAGGTATGAGCTTCTGACTTGATTGGTATTCAAAACGCATTAAATGTGGGCATTGAGATAAAGTTTTTTTTTCACCCAGTGATCAAAAAAGTGCTTGTTGCTTCAGCATCAGCCTGAGGAGCAGAGACCGCTGCTACCCAAGTAGACAGGAAACAACTCGAAACTTGGGTATCACCGCTATTTCCAAACATCGCTGCTAAATACATACTAGGGGTGTACAGCCATTGCACTATTTGTATTCGGGTTCAGATTCGGGCTTTTAAAAAAAACTTTGGATTCGTTATTTGGATTCGGGAAGAAACCGGAAGTGGGTTCTAACTTCCGGTTTAGCTCTCGGCGAACTAGAACGGGAATAAAATAATTTAATCGTGCGGCTCTTCTAGACTTTCCTAACGTAATCAGACTGAATGGATCAAATTCTGCTAGTCAAACAACATGTTTTTTGTTACGTTTTTTTTTTTAATCTCTTGTAATTGGCTCAAAATCATGCTCAAAACACGCATCCAAACGTTTATTTTTCTTTAGAAAAAAGCTCACTAATTATTTGTGTACTTCCGAATATCGTATTCGGGTTCGGGTACATACCTAATACATACTAACTCATAAAAATGATATTTCCAACACTGAAGGCATGATAAGTGTGTCTCGAAAGCTTTTGAAGCGGTCTGCGTAAATTTTATTGGCCGACAAAATCCATTAGTGGATGACGCTCACTTCTCAAAAGTACCAGTGTTTTCTGTTTATTTTATCAGCACTGGGTTGTGATATTTTCACGCACTTTGCTTGGTCTAGCCAACTGAAACACATGGGATGTTTTCAATTTCTTCACCTTACATGAATCAGAGCCTGAAAAAAAATCATTAAAAAAGTGTTAATTATGGCCTAACATTTACTTATTACTTCATTACATTGTGTCAGAAAGTGTCTGTTAACTGTTAATAAATGCTTCACTGGGTGGAGATTTTTAAAAAAAGTGTCTTGTATAATGTATAATGACAACAGACTAGACAGTGTGGTGGTCAGCATCGCTCTGTGGGTAAAGACTATTTTCACGACGGCAAACAGTGACAGTGTGTCTAAAGAAAGTAGGTCTACAGTGACGTATGTGACTGTGTGTCTGAACAATATTTTCCCCTGTGCTTTCCCAGCCTTTCGGTGCCATTTCCAAACATTTTACGACGCAACACCAAACTTATTCTCCATCTGTTTCAAGACTTTCCAGCTTTCTGCAGAAAATCCTGGCTGAGGCGGTGATGTTATCAGCAGAGATGCAAACAGGCTGACAGATGAAGGGAAAAGATCAATGTTGCATCCGAGCAACTTCGATAGGACTGGGTGTTTACTTTGATTTATCATGTCGAAAGAATCCTAAAAATCCTCACCTTCCTGACGGACACCCTGCAGACGGAGGGATCCAGGACTCCCGTGTGGGGGTTGGCACTCATCTTGCACACAAAGGTGAACCTCTTCCTCCAGCGGACACAGTTCTCTTGGACCTCCTCTCTGCAGGAGAAAAAAAAAATAAGAGCGCAGTGGGGACACATTAATCTCAGTTATAATACAATTTGGTCTGCAATCTCATTTGGTGTACTCTCATGCTTCCAACACATTTTCCATTTTGAAATTCTTCACCGTTTCCAGACAGTCATTAGTTGACTTGCAGATTGGGGCTGATGATAAATGCGTGACTCGGTTTGAGGGCGACTCTGGCAACAAAACTGTTAATGATGTTGCTCGACTCGCAACCTCATCATGTCCAACAGGAGTTGGTTTTACTAAACAAAATGTGTATTGGTGTGTGTGCTGGCGCATACAAAGGATATCCTTTTCCAAACTTCTCAAAGTCTCCAATTTATCAAGGCCTGGCGCAATATCAAATTAATTTCGAGCGCTTGGCTGACTTCCTGAGAACATTTTTTTCTTCCTGTTTTGTGTCGTCACCGTGCCACAGCAACACAATCAAGTTTGTCAAGAGGGGATACAAACCATCGCCCAATATTGAGAAAACAGCATTTCATAAGACCGGTTATGCAAAAGCAACCAGGTTACAACATTTTCTCTGAGCAGCCTGAACAGTTTACAATGTTAGACCTCAGCTGAAACGGTCACACACTCAGTGGTTGAAGTCTGAATTGGTGATATTTTGGTTTGTCTGACAGCCTCTAATGAAATGACATGGATGGATCGTCTCCCAGGCCTTTTCCTCGAGTTTCACTGACGGCAAACCTGTCAAAGGAAACCGCGCACAATGGCCCTTAAGCTGCTGTGAAAACAAGAGTTTGCGTTGTCAAAATGCCTCAAGTGCCTGTGCGTCCTGGGAAATGGGTGGGAAGCCAGCGGAGGGTGTCTGAACAGGCCCCGTCACTGATCTGTTTGTTCCTGAAGACAAAAGTCTGCGCCACGACACAAATTCCCGAGGAAAGTCCTAGAAACCGAACGGTGGTGCGACAGGACCGACAGGAGCGTGTTTCGAGGTTTGCGTCACGGCGTGGGCACGGAAAGCGAAAACATGCAACTTCACGTCTCCAGGAAATTTAGACATCAACCGATTTATCATTTTTCTTGATAAATGTCATCTTCCATCCAGCCGTACATTTTCAAGACAGGTTTAAGCTCTTTAATCTGGCATCGAACATGACTCAAGGTTCTTTTAAGGGTACTGAACTGAGGCAAGTGTTGTTTGTGAAGCTTCATCTGTAATAATCCAACAATTATCGCTTTGTTGTTGAGAAAAATCAAAAGGTTTTGGTGTTTTTTTTGCACTGACTAACAGACTCCTTGCTCATAATCAATCAGCACAATATCCTTATCCAGCAAAAAATCAGCTACAAAAAATTCTGAACATCAACCACAACATTCAAATCTTATCAAGAAATTGAAGGCCTGGAAATGTATGTCATTTTTTAAACTGAAAATAAGGAAGTGCTTTGTTTGCTGTGAGGAGAGGCAACCCTACAGTTCATTACAGGAATCTGTACAGTGAAAATCAAACTGGACATTTTAAGTTCTGTTCCAAAATCATAGGGAAACTATGGGTAAAAAAAAAGTCATTCTATGATCGTTACATGAAATTTTGAGTTCATTATCTCCAAGTCCTCGTGTACCCAGTCTGTGAGGCGCTGTCATTTCGTCGGCCAAATCCTTCAGTTAAACGCTGTGCTTTAAAGAGCACTGTAATTTGTTTTACTGTGCTATCAATTATGTTGTGAAACTGCGAGGCGTGTTTCCTTCTCCCAAATTGGTGGACGGCTCATTTTGGAACACAACTCCCTCATTGGTTTCCGTCCCACAAAATGCAGGGGAGCGACGCCAAATGTTTCCCCGAGTCGATGAAACTGTCTGACGCCTCTTTAATTTCCAAAATGCGTGCATGCATGTGATCGTGTTCGGCATGTCCCGCGCACGGCGAGCCATGTTGGAGTTTGGAGAGCAAATCAAACAGAAAGTTACATTTTTTTTATTAACATATAGGGCCTAACTTCTAGCAATGTGAACTGAACTGTCAGCCATTTCCACTTAGCTTGAAGAACAAAAATCATTAAAATATGATCATCAAATACAGTGGCCACGATTCACTGATTGGAGGCGACGCTGTATCGCTGAAACGACCAAAATCAGAAAGCTGGCCATGAGCAGTGAGCGGAAACTGCCTGGTCGAAAAAAATAAACCACGTCGACTGTAAATTAAATGTAAATCACAGTTTTTACCCACAAAACAATCATTTGTAGGGCAAATTGAGATCGCGGCCTGATTTTTTTTGTTGTTTTTGTTTTTTTTTTTCAAAATACATTAAATCTGCCTGTTCCATTTGTCTCCTCCATTTCGGTGAGTCATATTACACATGAAAATCCTATTATTGCATTATTATTAGTATTAATATTACCACTGTTTCATCATTAGTATCCTCAGTGCCCATGA
This sequence comes from Myripristis murdjan, assembly GCF_902150065.1. Classification (NCBI taxonomy): domain Eukaryota; kingdom Metazoa; phylum Chordata; class Actinopteri; order Holocentriformes; family Holocentridae; genus Myripristis; species Myripristis murdjan. The sequence continues at coordinate 33,807,309 of NC_043988.1, forward strand.
GGCATTTGGAGTGAATGTTATCATGTTGCACACAAGATCTGGGTGCTAACGACATGCATAGCACAAGAACACACTCTTCACTTGCTCTCTCTCACACACACACACACACACACACACACACACACTCTCACTCTCTATAGTGTGGCAGCTGCTCCTCACACTCCCCTCCCCCTCCTCTTGTTCGCCACTTTCCGTCTCTCCTCAGCGAGCTGCGTGTTTTCTCACTTTCAGCTTCCCGTCCTTCTTAAACCACTTTTAATTATTTCTCTCAGAAATCTGAGCCAAACAGTTTTAATAAGGACGGGATCAGTCAAAGCCCAGGACTTTCACATTCTCCCTGGCTGTGGTTCGGTTTCTATGAGCTGCTAAACGCCCTGTGTGTGTGTGTGTGTGTGTGTGTGTCTGTGTGCATATTTAGGATTTTTTGAATAAAATATGGACAAGTGTCTTTGGAGAACACGGGTCCACTATCATCAGGTATTATTTAAAATGAAATGCAGAGAAATGACAGGGTTTGTTTAGATTTCCACTGAACCATTTGCTATATTTTCTTTTTTTTTTCAAAGATAAAAATTTTTTAGGAACGTCTCTTTTTACTTAACTTATTAATTTTTCTGTGTATGACCCCTATCATTAAGCTTTACCCTATCTTAGATGGATTTCCAGCTGTAATGATATAGAATAATTGTTATTTTTTTCTTCAAAGTGGTTGTTTTTCAAAATAAAAAAGAGGGCGGCGATTTAAATTCATAACTGTACAATTTCTGTTTAATTTCACAGACTGTCACCGGCAGAAACATCTTACTTTTTGATTTGTATGTTGGACTGATTGAGTTGTGATTGACAGGAGGCGGGTCCAAACGTTACCGCATTAAGAGAGAGAGTTAACTATTGGTTTAAAGATTTTTTAAACCCGGAGAGGAACAGGTGAAAATGGGGCAGGTTGTGATTTATCCTTCACAGTAATGGATCACTGTTACTGACTGTTTTCTGTAAGGTTGAAACTGATTTTAAAAAAAAAATCTGTAATTGTGGCACATATGCATGTAACCATTTGCTGTTAAGATTAAAGAGATGGAAAACCTACAGAAAAAATCAAAAACACAAATCTAAACCAAAGTCCTGACCCTCAGCCATCAGCCGGGACAATGAACCTTGTCTTTTCTCTCCTTGTTAGCACATTTGGTCCCCACAAGTGTGGAAACACAAGCGTACACACACACACACACACATGCACGTGCACGTACGTGTGTGTGTTATCAGGAGTCCCGTGCTGTCCTCCAGTGTGAAACAGGCAGCCACATTCCTCAGTCCAGATGGCTTTGTTCAGCCTCCATGGAAACCTCACACACACACATACACATGCACACACAGAGGCAGACACACACACACACACACACACACACTCTCTCTCGCTGCCAACAGTGCAGAGGAGGAGAGCAGCCACAACACACCACTTTGTCTTTCAGGCCGAGGCGTTTTTATGAGCCCTCAGTCTTCGTTTCCCCCCGATCTCACCTACAAAGTTGGAAATTCTTCTACTCCCTTCTGATTTTTTTTTTTTTCTGGTGTTTTTATTTTCATCTTTTGTGCAAACTAATATCGGTCAGGAGGAGGAGGAGGAGGAGGAGGAGGAGGAGGAGGTTGGGCTGCCACTTTCAGCAGCAGTCCCTCTGCAGAGGCACAACAACAGTCCAACGAGGCCGCAGCCCTGATGCTGTCTTCAGGCTACTCGCACTGCAACGCTCAAATCACAATTCAATGCTGCTGGCATGAAAAAAAAAAAAAACATAAACCTGTCACCGTCCCTCAGGTATAAATGTGTTGATTTTCCCACCTTGGCAGCCTGGCTGAGCAGTGTGCTGACAATTAGAGCTAATAAGACACAACAGAGGAAAGAAAGGCAGAAAGCAGACTGCTGTAACTTTTAGGTGAAGTCTCACTGAGAACAAACATCTCATTTTAAAAGGGAGCAGCAAGAAGGAAACTAAAATGTGCAGCTTTCCATTTAAATGATTTTTCCTGTCATCACTGGGTGAAGAAAAATCATCAAACTGTGAGAATGGGAAGTTCTTGAAAGCTACTTCCGGCTCAGTTTTTATTCCCCTTTCCCCCGTTTGATTGACAGCCTTCAGCCTTCAGCTGTTCTCCTCCACTCGGCTCATCAAACGGTCATGAGCGACAGGAACGGTGAGCTTGTTAGATGGCACGCCGAGGATTATTCTACCCAGCTAACGTCGTGTCAGAGGAGGCGAGGGCGAGCGGAGCCTCTTCAGTCTGGGACTCTCTCACATCACCTCTGCTGCTACAAGTTCAACTTTTTTAGCAAGTGAGCTCTACAGCAATGCATGCAAGCCAAACATTAGATAACATGTTGTTAGCTAGGGGGAAAAAAAATGTCTAACATATTGTTGCAGCGCTGGTAAACAGCTGGATATTTTCTCTTTGCTGGACAGCTGTTGCTCTTTAGGGTCCAGACAATATGGCTACCCTGCATGGAATGAAAGCCCAACTAGAGCTGCTGGAGTTTTATTACTGTTACTGACTTTTAGGAAAGTCTTGGTGGATGATGATGATAAGGTTAGGGGTTAGGGGTTAGGGTTACCATCCGTTGAAAAAGAGAGAAAAGTAAAATGAAAAGAAGGTGAAGCGATAAGAGCGACAGAAAAAGAACGGCATGGAGAAAATCCAGAAGAGCAGGAATAAGTCAAACAAGACGTTAAAACAGGGATCTCGTTGAAAACAGTGACGGCTTCCAACAAAGTTCCGCCACTCCGACCTGAAAACACGAGCGGTGCGTGGGGAGAGACGCCTCAAATCAGTCCAGACCCAAACCGACCGTAACCAACATGTGTTGAAACAGGCGGGAGGAGCACAGGAACAAAAACAAGTGAGACGAGTTTTGTTATCGCTGCGCCGTGTTGTCCTTTCCACGTCGCTGTCAGCTCATATCAGATTTGGGCTCCGACCCAGATTAGATATGAACAGGAGCTTTCCAAAACACGAAACTCAATCAGATGGGCAGCGGCTCAGCGAGGCGGTGTGAACGCAGGCCGGAGTGGCAAAAAATGTAATAGCCGCAGTGACCCCACCCCCCTCCCCCTTAGACAACGGGCGATTTGCAATGACATCTCAGTAGGAAACCTCCCGAAAGGGGCCCCACGTCAGTCCCGTGATCCCACCTCACGTTCACCTGTGTGATGCTAAGTCATCGCTCTGCAGGTTGGAAATGAAGCTGAAGGAAAATGAAGAGGAGTTTATCCATCTGGTAGTGAGAACAGAGGAAGAAAAAAATATATACATTATATTTTGTACCAAGTTTATACAGGGTTTTTTGAAATAACGTGCAGTATTTTATTGTTCTGTATATTTATACTGTGCCAACTTTCTACTGATGTGAACGCTTCTTAGAGCACAATTTAGCCGAGGCAGAGTTTGAACCAGTGCTTAAAAGCTCTTGCCTTATAATGTCGGTTATTTACAAAATAACAACCGTGTTATTTAGTTATTTATTTTGTATTTTTATTATTCTTTACATTTATATGTTCACATGCTTTATATTTTCAAAATGACAAGGTTTTTCATGTTATTTAATTCTAATATGTAAGGTATGGTATGTGAACATTTGGAATAAAAAAAAAAGGTTTTGATTACATCATTTTTCGTTGGTGTCAGATTATTTATGACATAATGGTGATGAACGCTGGTCGGAAGGGCCCCCTGGGTGTTTTTGCTTAGGACCCCAACAGACTCTAGCATCGCCTCTGGACTGGAGAGCGACACGACACACTGAGGCAGACACAACAGCAGCCACTGTAGAGACGGGGTTTCGTTGCATTTATCCTGAAGCAGCGCTGCAGGCACTTCTTGGATGTTGTACAACCGAACCAAATTAGAGAGCGCAACAAAGCCCTCGGTTCAGGTGGTTCCCTGTGTTTCTGACGGCAGCACAACCTGATGTTTCCTACGGCACACTGAACACTTCCTCTTGAGGACGCAGCCAAAGGGCATTGGCAGTTCAGAAAACATGTGGCTAAAAAAAAAAAAGTAGGACTTGTATAAAAACAACATCTGTACGTTCATCAGGAGCACCAGGCCCCTGATTCACTGTCAGTGCTGGTGAACGTTTTCACCGTGAAGATAATTAGGAGCGAGGCGGTCCAGGCGAGCGCTGCTGAAATACAATACAATTCCCCCAAGAGGTGGCCTATTTTGTGTCCAAAAAAAAAAAAAAATCAGCTCAGCCTCAAGGCAAACCAAAACACACAAATCATAAAATGACAAAAACCTACAAGACGAGAGCAGGCCTCTGCACACAAACAGACTTCCTGCAGCTCGAGTTAAAATCGCAAACTTTAGAAGGCAATCGTTTATTTTTTTAAAGACCGAGTACAAGTGCTCAAATTTGTAGATCACCGACATAACACAGGCACCGGAACGAAGCCGAGTGTCGAAGCCATTTGAACCCCACGAGAAGGAATTAAATATCTGTTGTGATGATGGAAGATTAAGGAGAGCAACATGAGAGCTAAGGGGCTGAAACAGCAAGGATTTAACTCTGTAGAAAACTAAAGACAGCGACTGGAGCGAGGAGAGGAGAAAAATATTTTGGAGAGGAGGCTGTGATTCAGATGAGCGAGGGGAAGATGTGAATTTTTTTTTTTTTTCCATGTTACGAATTTAGATTAGGGGAATTTTCTGGTTCTTCTGGCCAGCTGAGATCAGTGTTATCACCAAATAACATGGAAAACGTCTCAGTCCAACGTGAGAGCCGCGGCGCCATTCGTCAGGACGGAGAATGTGAGGACACCACCTCCGAAATGCAAGGGCTTGTGGGTAGAAACGCACAGATGCAGTTCGTCACGCTTGGAGAGCCAAGCATAACAAAGCGAAGGGCGGCCTGATGCTCGTGTTCAGCGGTTTCTTCATGTGTTCTTAACTCGTATAAACAAGCAGAGAAAGAGAGACTCGAGTTTATCATGTTAAGAGAAAACGAGAGCGATTGGAATGAGATTTGTTTTGGAAAACGGCCAGAATGTCAGGATGATGAGTTGCCAGAACGCCATCCAATGAAACAAACAGCCTAATGAGTTCATTTGACTTTTGTTTACAGCAGCAATGTGCACTTGTGATTGGGCCATGTGAACAGAAACAAACTAAACACAAAAATGCAACAAAAACAGCTGTAGGAGTGATTCTTTTTTTTCTTTCTTTTTTTTTTTTTTTAATTTATATCATACATACACAGAACATTGCCTCTGATGTATACATATACTGACTTATACTGCAGGCTCACAATGATAATAGTGGTAGTGATGATAATGTTATTAATGCTAACAATAATAACAGCAATGACCTGATACAAATATCACGAGAGTATTTAAAGGAAAAATAAAAAATAAAAATAAAAAATAAAAGGTAAAAGGTAAAAAAAAAAAAAAAAAGGAAACAAAAACCCTCATACTCACCCACACCCACACCCACACACATACACAAACACACAATACCGAGTTCCTCTGAACTTATGTTGTGGTCTCTGCAGCTCTCGTTTACAGGGAGTCATAGATTAAACTCCGTACCTGCAAAAAGATTTTTTCTTTCTTGTTGTCCTCCATTATTGCCCTTTCCATATTCAAATAATATTTCGTCAGGTTTTTCCAATGTAATACGGTGGGGGCTTCGGTGTTTTTCCAATGATGGAGAATTAATTTCTTAAAAACTAAAGATGAATATAGAATTTGCCAAGTCGCCGGATATCTTAATCTCCCCATACTTTGAAAAATACAAATTTCTGGTGATAATACCACCTTTGTTTTGCAAACTACTGCCAACCATTTTTCAATGTCCTCCCAAGTCTTTCTAATTTTCCCACAGTACCAAAAGGCATGGTAGGTTTGATTCAACGTTAAGACTTTTCAAGCCTGATGCCCGAAATGTAAAGTGTGAAGCCTGTGAATCGACCCCCCCCCCCCGCCCCTCCGCTGTACCCCGGGCTGTGATGACTCAACATGTCAGCAACGCAGCAGTATGGGGATCCTTATCTGCCGGCGTGTCCGAGCGGCTCCTCGGGGCCCCGGCCGCCGCAGAAACACAAACAGCAGGCCGGCCGGGTCGCAGGGAGGCCTCAGATAAACAGCCGGCCGGCGGAGTGCTGAGGAAGCAGCCAGATTCCTGTCGGCGATCCGTGACGTCAAGCCAGGCCTCCGGGCTGCAGGAAGGCCGAGCTCCCACAGAGGATGTCCCACACCCGACAGGTCGCAGGGTCGACCCCCGCCAACCGTCGACCGCCAGTGTCACTCAGCAGCCACGAGGCTCTGAGCGAGATGCTGACTTCCTCTACCTGCTGACCTCAGAGTAAATCTGTCTGTTGCATAAAACGCCTGGACTGCAAATGGAATAAAACTGTCGAGTTTAAATTTTCAGGAAATCATTTCCCCGCCAAAATTCCTACCTCAGCATTATCTTTATGCACCATTACTCTCGGTGTCGGAGGATCCAAAAATGATGTTAACGCTGTCGTAAAACAGGTTTTTAATTCAGTGAAGGCAAACATCATGTTGGCGGAACATAATCTAAGAGTCGCTGCGAGGCTGACGGCGCTCGGGAAACTGACCCGCTGAGGTGAGCTCGGGAGCAGGGGGCTGTCAAATCTGAACATCTGCTTCTGTCAGCGACACGACATGAAACTCCACATCAGACTTGGCCTCAGTGTTTATAGGAGCCGCTCTAATCTCAAAGCGCTGCAGTCCAAGTGATTCATTTATCTGGAGCGCGGCGGTGCAGGAACTTCAACATGTTAGATGACTGACGAGAGGAAAACACCAGGAACTTTGCCATTTAGACTGGAACACAAGCAGAAATTAACTTTGAGTTTGCCAAATGAAGCACAGAAACTTTTTTTTCATGACTGTAAATGTTTAGTCTGGATGCAGAAAAGTGACTTCACTCCCATTCATTTCAGACGCTCGATGGCACGGGGCTGCGTTGTTCCTGAAAACAACCTTGACACAAATCTACTACAAGGAGACGCCCCTGTATGGAGGGGAATACCTGATCAGAGACTACAGCAGGAACGGCCAAATTAGCATTCCCAACCCCCCCACCCCCTCAAAAAAAAAAAAAAAAAAAAAAAAAAAAAAAAACGCTCACGCCTGGAAAAGTGCGGTGAAAACAGGAAACAGCTGTTGAGGAGCCGCTCGTCCCGGTCAACCTCTCACTCTCCTGACAAAGTGACTCCTCGCTGGACCCCCTCCTTCCTTTTCACTTCATCTACACTCAGCTCTTCCATTCAGCCACCCACACACACACACACACACACACACACACACACAAACCTTTGGCTCCAAAAGGAGATATCAACCAGCTTAAAAAAAAAAAAGTGACGCCTACTCTCACAAAACAAACACTTTCTAACAAACAAGGTGACTTCAGACCTTGACTGATCCTCTGTAATTCACAAAATAAATCTCTTATGACTGACTTTCAGAATAAGATTTATTGACAAAGTAAGTTTGCACATGCAGGAAACTCAACATGCTCAGAGGTGGGATGCACATTAAGTCAAATTAAACAGGTCTCTTTTAGGAAATAGGTCTCCGTTTTTTTTTTTTAATAATGAAGTATACCTACAGTAGGATTTTTAAAAAGAGGAAACAGGTCCTTTTTTCTGCAGTATGCAAATTGTGTCTGTTGGAGCCTGACTGATCTCACTCTGCAGACGTTGGTAAGAGGACAAAATAACCAGATATACTGATCTATACAATATTCCACAAAGTTATTAACTACTGCAAGGAAACTAAGCTGTGCATGGGCTAGGATGGTGCACACAGAGGAAAAACAGGAATAAATGCGTAACATTATGTGCAGAACAGAGATGAAAACATCAGAACCGAGAAAATGACGGCAGGTGCAGATAACATCACCAGAGTGTTTCTGCTCATTGTATTTTCATCCGAAATGCATTTGAAAGGGGAGATGAACTCTTCATTTTGACCCCGTTGTACTTGCAACACAGCCATCTGTGTGTTTGTCTGTGTGCGTGTGTGTGTGTGTGCATGTGTGCGTGTGTGTAAACCCTGTTACTGTACACGTGGAAGCGCAGTGTGTGTCCCCGCACCGCCGAGGCCAAATCTGATCCTGCACAGGAAATGAACACAATCTGGCCACGTTGCCACATCAAACAGCCAAACTCGCCTCGGAGCTCGCTCACGCCAGGCTGAGTCTTCGCTCGCTATCTCCGCTCTCCGTCTCTGACTTCTGCACTCGTCTTTTGAAGAAGCGTTTCATGTCCGACCTCTCCCTGCCGAATCTCAACCTCCCCTCCCCTCGTCTTCATCCTCCGATCGCTCTGATATGCTTTAAAGTCCTTCCTATCTTTTCCCCCCCCGAAGCTCTTATTTCCCACCCTGGCACTCCGTACAAGAGGATTTTCTTAAATTTACAGTCAGGTTGCTGTGCCTCTGTCTTAATTTACTACTGGTTGCTTGCAATGTCGGTAATCTAGGAATTCAGGATTCCTCTGCTGTTCGGCTCGTAGCAGCGGTGCAGATAAGAACGTCAGCTAAAAGGATTATAATGTAATATGTGAGAGTCAACAAAAACTACGTGGCTGATAAAACCTGATCTCAGTGCGAGTGGGTTTCCCCTGCCAAAACACTACGAGGACCATATGGCTCCTGATGGTGCCCAGGGGAAAACATGTCATCCATCAGCAGATCTGGATGGCTGCTGGACTCGGGGTTCACTTGTTACTGAATGTTTTCTGATGCCAGTTTGGTGTTTGATAGATCAAATCCAACATCAGCTCTCTAACGATGCTATTTTTTCCTACCTTTTCTTGTTAAGTGTTAATTGCATTTGCATATAATGCCGTCTGCTTTTCTACACAGAATCAAACTGTACTCCATAACAGGAAGAGACGGAAACTTGACTTCTCATTCGAACCCAGTGTTTTGAGGGTTTTCAACTGGAGTGAGCCTGTTTCAGAGTGCCTGATTCGTTTTTTCCAATAACAACCGCTGCCCGACTAATCTGGACCGAGTATTCATGGTCAGGAAAGAAACAACTAAACAGGATGATAATGATCACTGATTTATGCAGGCGAGCGTTTTTATAAAGGCAAAAGTTTCCCCAATGTCTGAAGAACAAAGTGCAGAGCTGCATGTAAAAAGTATCTCTTATTATTTCTTGTCTTTCTAGTTGTCTGACTCTTGATACTCATCAATTATAACCATACAGCACAACCTCACCACTACCTTAAGAGGAGATATTCACCTCTCTGCAGCGCCTCTTGCAAGCCTTTAACACAGTCCAAAAATCAATTATAAATGTCACTTTTAAAAAATGGGAACCTCTGCAGCGGTCAAATATGTCTCGAGGCTGTCCATCCAAAAAATGGTTGCCAAACCGTGCTTTCTACCGAGCTTAATTTTTGCATGAAGGCCCATAAACCCTGCTTTGTTTGTTTTACCTCCACACCGTTGTAAACTGCTATGCTGCATTCAGGGGAACTCAGATCTTGGAATACCCATCTTGTAAATGAGCAAAACATGCAATATCTTGGTGTTCACCGTGTCGGGAGAAATGAATGCTCAGAAAAAGAAGAGACTTTGAATTTTTCTTCACGGACTATACCAAACAAAAGAGCATACATTTTCCTGACCTGACACTTTAAGCACCATGTTGTTGAAATTTAAAGATGGACGATCCAAGGTCTGAGGTCCTGTGAATGCAGCACAAGCAGTTTTGCATAAGAATGGTGTAAATGTTCATTTACTGGTGTCAGATGAGGTGAACTCCTCTACAAACCCAGCAGAAAACAAGGCGGTGTCCTACTATGAGTGACAACTAGCAAAAAGCACCAAATTTCCCCGTGGTTTTCCCCGGTAAAATCCTCAGAGGGAGCTGACTCATCGTGTTGAAGTATGGAAACAGCGTGTCAGTGACAGTGTGTGTGAAGGTGTGTATTTGCATGTTAGTGTCAGGATCAGAGAATGACAGTGTTCCTGTGGTGCAGTCCAGATGTACCCTGATCCTCTGGAGCTTCTTCTTCACTGGGAGAACAACGTCGTGCTCTGACGGACAGAATGCAAAGTATTTACCACTGCCGAGCACTATTCCCCACAATCCAGACCAAATGCCTCCCTTCCTCAGGTCAGACTCTGCTATTACACCCAGTCTCCAGTATGCAATGTCTCCGACCTCCACATCCCAGCTGTGGGTCCCTGAGTTGTAGCCCTCAGAGCCCAGGACCGAGTACAGGTAATTAAACCTCTCTGGGTTGTAAGGAAGCTGCTGAGTCGTTCCTTGTCTCACACAGGTCAGATCCTCGGACAGGATGAGTGTTGGATGGGCAGTGTTGGGGTCAAGAACCACAGGAGAGTAGGAGACCACCTCCTTCATCTTGTTCCAGACGGTGAAGCTCAGGTTGCCCAGGTGTTTGGCCTCGTCTATCAGAGCTCCTGAGAGCAGCTGAGGATCCTCCAGCAGGGGGCGCCGGACTCTCTCCACTGTAGCCTTGTAGTTGTGCAGGAATGAGACGTCTTCAGCTCTCAGCTCCTTCTCTATGGCTCTGATTGTGTCTGAAAGGGCTGCTATCTCTCTGCTCAGACTCTCCGTCTTCTCCTTCATCGTCCGACTCTTCTGCTCCTCTTCCTCCCTCAGAGCGGCGATCCTGGCCTCCTCTTCCTCTTGGAGAAACTGGTGAAGCTTCTTAAACTCCTCCTTAATCTGCCTCTCTGTGCGTCGGGCCTGGACCTTAATGTGCTCTGCTGTCTGATCACAGTTTCCTTTGACTTTATTAAAGAGCTTCAGTTTCTCCTGTAAGGGCTTCAGTGATTTCTCAAGTTCCTCCTTGTGATTGCGTGCAACTTCGTCGATGGGGCCCATTTTGTGGCCGGTGTGTTTTGCTGAATGCAAACAGACGACACACACCGGCTGCTGATGGTCCAGACAGAAGAGTTTGAGTCTCTCAGAGTGCAGACTGCAGAGGAGCTCCGACCCTGCTGAAGCTCTCTGATCTCTCTGCAGCAAGAAGGCCTCACACAGGTTCTTCAACACCAAGTTACAAAGCGGTTCATTCTTTGAAGATCGCCTCTTACAGACTGGACACTCGTGGACTAGTGTCTCCGTCCACCAGCTCTGCAGACAGGCTTTACAGAAGCTGTGGCAGCATGAGAGGAGAACAGGATCTGTGAAGATGTCATGGCAGACCGGACAGGAGAGATCCTCCTCTGATCTCGAAGACATTTTGCCTCTGGGTGAAGCTAAAAACTCACCGGCACACAAGAGGAAGTCAGCCCGTCAGCGGAGGTGCAACTCCCTCCTCTGGAAAGTTTCTTGAAATTTACTTTGCTGTTGTGGTTATTCTAAAAGTCACTTCTTTCTCTGTGACGGAGTCGGCAGCAGCTTGACGAGGCAGTATTCCAGTAGTCCCAGTTTTCCTCCTGTCACTGTCCCCCTTCAGTGGGATTTGTGCGTTTTTTCTTAACGTCTGTCTCTCAATGTTTGTTTGTCTCTTGTCACTGAAGAATGAAAGAATGACAACCTGTTTCCTGGTATGACTCAGGTGTGCCAGGTAAGGGGCGGAGCTTTGTCGGGCCATTTATCCTAAATGTTCACCTGTTTTCTGTAACAGGAAAAAAACTCTGAGTGCTGGAGTCTGATGGAGGCTCCAGCCAACGAGGGTTTGGGTTTGAAGAGGCGGCTCCTTCGAGTAATGGTCATTACACTCATGTTTCATAATTAACCTCATGTTGTAATGACATGGGGGTGTTATACAGAAAACAGGCTTTTCCTTTTTTGGCATGGATGCTGCAGTCTGGGATTTTATTTCAATGTTAAAAGATGGAGTCGGTCCACCTGTCAGAGCATTCAGGCCTGAACACTACAGGCTTGTTCTTAGTTTGAAGCGCTGCTTAGATTTAAAAGGCAGGACAGGTACTCATTCGAGTTTGGTAAGTATTTAATTACTACCAGTTCAGTTTGGAGAGGAGGTAAATACATATTTCCAGTTGAGGATAAAATAAAGAAGGCACTGTCTGCTGGTGCAGGATTAATTAAAAAGCTGTACCATTTACCTTTATTTAAGCTGTGACATCATTAACTGTAACTGAACATTAAAACCAGACTGATGGCATCCTTTGTGTTAGCAGCTCTATAAAGCAGAGTGATCACCACAGCTGTTCAGTGGTAGGGAAAATCTGGGATATTTTACTGCAGTATAAATAAAAACTGAATCTATTTATTTAGCTATTTATTCATTTGGATCCCCATTAATCACCACCAAGGTAGCAACTGCTCTTCCTGGAGTCCACACGAGTTAAAATTACATCACAACACAAAAGATTACATCCTGATGCAAAAAAAAAAAAAAAAAATTACGTAACAAATGCTAAAAAAAAAAAAAAAAGGGTTTTCCAGGTGGATGACAGTGACTGATACCCGATGGACAGCGGCCTGGTGCATCGGTCTGGCTGACCCTGATGCAGAACAAGTGCTGGAAGGTCACATTTACAGCATGTGATCCTCTGTGCTTACATGCAGACTTGGATGAGTTGGGACTCGGGGGGTTTTCATGCGAGGCAGCACGGTCGGCTGGACGGCCTCCATGTTAATTCCCCAACTGTTCCAGATCCACAACAAGGCAGACGCAGACAAAGACGGGGTTTGTGCTCTGTGACGTAACGCTAATCTGTGCCTGCCTCCGCGCACCATCGCTGCCGTTTCTGAGAAGCCCTTGTGTTCTGCTTTTACACAGATACTCAGACAGAGATGAAAGAGATAAACCAGAGCAGAGGAATCTGTGCTGTTATGTAAACTTCAAGAGAAAAGACTGAACTCGCCTCGGCCATCACTGTCCTGTCCTGTGGTTCAACCCAGAAAAGTGTTATTTCTCAATAGAGTTCAGTGTTATTTCTCAGTAGACTGGAGCTGCAGTTATGCAAACACTTCTGAGAGGCAGAAAGAATCCCATTGGTTGAGTTACACCTCAGTGGGCGGAGCTAAAGAACATGCTCTTCAGACCCTGTTCACACTATGACAAGAAAACTTAAAAATACAGATTTATTCCTCTGTTAAATGTTAAATATGGATATACAGTGGTCCCTCGTTAATCGCGGGAGTTACGTTCTAAAAATAACCCGCAACAGGCAAAATCCGCAAAGTAGTCAGCTTTATTTTTTACAATTATTCTAGATGTTTTAAGGCTGTGAAAGCCCTCACTACACACTTTATACACTTTTCTCAGACAGGCATTAACATTTTCTCACTTTTCTCTCTTGTTTAAACTCTCAAAGTTCAACCCTTCATAGAAAAATCCAGTCCAGTATTATAGAATGAACGCATTCTGTACTGTACAGGAGACACGGCACGGAGGAGATTGATTGAAAATGGTCTACAGTCCCTTAGCCAATCAGGACGCAGAACACAATGCGCTGTTTAAAAAAAAAAAAAAAAAAAAAAAAAAAAAAAAGCATGCAAAATTGCACCAAAAAAAATCCACGAAACTGCGAGGACGCGAAAGGTGAACCGCGTTATAGCGAGGGACAACTGTATTTCATCCCCCACAGTGTTGTAGTGCAGATGTGGGAAATGGAGAAATAAATGTCGTGTCGCACACCGTGTCCACACTGAGCCAGGTAAATCCTGAAACACTGGCTTTCATCCACACCACACCTCTAACTAACACTGCTCACAAAACATCTGGGATAAATCAGGGAACATTATTTGAAAATTCGACTTTTTATACGTTTAATGTGAGAATCAGCTCTGGTGGGCATCTCCGTGTGTCGCAGCTACATGCTAAGTCAGAGGAAACCCCACAAGGCCCCTGTAGAGAAACTGAAAGGGGTGGGCGTGGCCTGAAGGGAAGTGGGCGTGGGCTGGGTGACGTGGGCGTGGTCCAATCAGTATGAGACGTTATTAACTTGCTGTTTATGCCAATCTGTTGGCAAGTTCTGTGCTTACTGTGGCAGGCCACGCCCACTGCCACGCCCCCTTTTGTCTGACCTGCCTGAGATACTAACCAGGGGTGTATTCAACGACGTTACGATGCGTAACGTTGTGCGATGTTGTCTCATTGAATGGTGTGTTTGGTTGTAACGTTTTGTAACAACATGCCTCGGAGGTAGTTTTCCTCCGTTTTGTGGGCGTGTCACAGGTGTTATCCAATCAGCATCAGCCTGTATTGAAGCCTCTGCGATTTAAAACGCTAGTGCTCCATTATGGCTTCCAAGTCGCTATATTAGTGCAGCCTATGTTTAAAATGTTGCCCATCATTTGAGGAGGTAAAAGCCAGTGTTGTGCATGAACGCTTTCAAAAGAACGTGTTCATTGAACACGTTCATTTTTTTAAGAACGTTGAACTGAACGCAATGTATTTGTAAATAAAGAACTTGAACGTGAACTCGTTCAGATTATGTGAGAGTCAGCGCCAATGTTTAGGTCCAATTATTGCGGAATTTCCCTTCTCCTTTTTAACACGGAATATTGCGGAATTTGACATAATTTGAATGAAATGCTGTTTTTGTGTGGAATATGAACGTATGTCTGGGGAAAATTACATGGACGGAAGCAAATCTGGGTGGCACAACCCCTCCAGTGGTTTCACCTGCACCACCAAGAAAAACATTCCAACACGTGCACCGGCACCGTACGAGTCCAAAAGCAAAGAAACTTTCCAGCTACAGCGGCGCACTGACATAGCTTGTGTAACAACGCGAAGAGCTACCACTCTGCGCTATTTTCACTGGCTAACAGCAGCACACTGGCTTAGCTTGTCTATTCAGAGAAGAGGTATCACTTCGGCTTATTTTTCAATCTATGTTATCACATGCATACTACTGCTCATTCATTGGTAGCTGAATTGTTAGGTCTGTTTGATAAGTAATTTACATTTTTAAAACAAATAATTTAATATTGTTCAATTATTAATAACATATCGTTTTCACCTTTTACTGCTATAACAATGTAATTGTTAAATAAATAAATAAATAAATAAAGTGTTGTTTATTTGTTACCTCAATTAATTTAAGGTAATTTCTATTTAATTTGTGTGCATATTAGTCATAAACATTAAAAACACTCTTTTTTGGTAGTAAAGTAAAATAAGAGTAAAGGGTAAAAAACGGAATTCCCAAAAATTAAAACGGAAAAAACGGAATTTGGGAAAAAATAAAACGGATTTTATAGGGCCCTACATTGATTCCGACAGCAAAAATCTAACCTTTCTGTGCAAATCATGTCCACCTGCGCTGAAAAACACTTTCAGCGCAGGTGGACATGTCAACTTCATTTTTGAAAAGGCATTTGGAGTTGAAGCATCCATCCAGTGTGAGAAAATATCTACAAGTCCTTGACAATCCCAAAAAGTCATCAGGAATGGGCAAGAACACCCCCTGCCAGCCCCAAACGACCCAAGTCACACTGCCTGCAGCCTTCAGGGGTATTACTGGATTTCCCAGCAACAGGTAGACAAATTAATAATGGACTACATTGTTTGAGATTTACAGATTTCTACAATTCCACTAGGACAATACATAATTGTAAACAGCGAACAGTTTTAGGTGGTGATGGATGTCATAGTTTTCTTTGAAAAACAAGGTCAGTCTTTCATTCTCACTTTTCACCTAAAAAAACTGAAATGAACTGAACTTTGAACTAGTTCAAAATTGAAATGGTGAACTATGAACGTGAACTATTCATTTTTATACTGTGTGAACTGAACTTTGAACTAGTTCATGAGAACTATGAACTTGCACAACACTGGTAAAAGCACATGTATGTGGTAAGTATGATGATAAATCAGACATAGTTTATTGTTTTTCTCAATAATATGGCAACTTTTATTCAACTTAAAATTTAAAACTCATTTGTGTAGGCCTGTGGTACAAATCTTGGAAACAATGTTTAACAACTGTTTTTTTCATAGTGGACATTGAATGTATTGCAGTACCCCTATAGTTAATGATCCATGTAAAGTAATGTCCTGCTCAGACAGTTCTTTGGCTACAATCGCGAGGAGAATGGCCCTCTTGGCTTCCATATTTGCAACGCTTGCATAATGCAGCAGGTTGTTCAGAACTTTATCGTTTCTGTTAGCTTGACGTTACATACCGGTACGTCTGCGCTGAATACACCCCTGGTCTTCTGTGGCCCATGATACACCTGGTCAACGCTTTGTGATAACACATACATTTGTTCTAATATGCATCACCCACTGCCACGCCCCCTTTTGGCGAAGGGACGCTAACAGTTAGCTACTTCTTCCTTGGCCCATGACAAACTTTCCCACTAAATCTGGTGGAAATCCGAGCACCAGATTTTTAGAAGTTATGCTGCTGTGTGACAAACGGATGAACGGACAAAAAAATGCAATCAAGTCATACTAATTTACGTAAGTTAGCATATTAGCCTAGCTGACCCTTCAAAGTAGCTGTCCATGCCTACAGCTATCTATGTAAGCTAGTTTGCTAACCTGCTAACCTTCCAACATTATGAAAGTTATGATCATGAATGAATGAAAAATTATGCCATTCACTTGCATTTATCATTTATATTTTAAGCAGAGCTCCTTCTTTGCTGCTCAGGATTAAACTTTAAAAAAAACGGTGGTTCTTTGGCTCCGCCCACTGATGTTCTCCAGTCTTCTCCACAGCAGCAGAAATGATTATATAACTAAACCTCCCGATCTGCTATCTCTCGACTGATGACAGGCATCAAATGAGAAAACATCCTCTGACAAGCCAGCGTTTGTTTGCACGCTGAGGTCAGAGGGACCCAGAGGAACGCTTCCCCCACGTAGGCAGCATCGCCATCAGCTCAGGCCTCTGAAGTTCAGCAGGCTTGTTTAAACACGCAGGGCGAGCAGGGTGTAGGAAAGTGTTGATAAAGGGGGGGTGGGGACTGAAAAAAGGCACGCTGACTTCTTCATTTTCAGACAGAAGTTGGATTCCTGTCATTGTTTGTTTCAATCCTGTTCTTCACCAAAACACCAAACCTCTGAAATCAGACCTGCTGCTTCCTCTGCACACAGGTTTGCTGTGATTCACTCCAACATGAAATGCTCAGCTGACCTACAAACTACAACCCGGCTTTGTTTTACAAGGTGGGGTTGGTGCAGCAGGTCACTGTGCATGTGTGCAGTAAAGAGAGACAGAAAAGAGGCTGCAAAAGAAAAAAAAACAACAAAAGGAGATGCACATGTTGCATGAGAGTAAAAAAAAACACCAAAACAGGTTTTATTTGTGCTACAAGATGCAGGAGGTTGCAGCACGACTCTCAAACTTGCAACTCTGATCCACAGCAGATCCAGCCTGCAGCGCAGAGTGTGTGTTAGAGTACAGTCTGTGCTGCAGGTGTGCCGCTCATGTTACAACCTCATGCATCCAACACAAGAACAACCTGTTCTGTTTTGTTCCTGTAACGAGGTTAGCAGTTTTAACAGTGATTTTGACCAAATGTAAGGACAAATGATCTTTTTTTTTTTTTTTTTTACTTTTTCCGCAGAGCTTCACAGGTAAGCATGAGGCTTTTCTATGATGTCTCTCCACCGTTAAGTATGACAGGTGAGTATAAAGTGAATTTTCCCAACAAGCACTGTCAGTGCAGCAGGTTAGTGTTAGAGAAAAGAAACACACAAATCAATAAAAATAGATAAAAAGTTTTACATTGACTTTAAGATCTCTCAAATTCTAATTTAAGAGCACTTCAAGGCTTTTAAGTGGTGAAGTTTGGACTTGAAGGGACGCTGTTTAAAATGCGGGGACACGCCCACTGTGACCTACATGAGCTGAGCAGAGTGAACCTACAGCGGGTCTGAAGGGCTGAAGCTGCCGTCTAATGGGTCTCACATGAGCTGAATAACCTTATCTTGTAAACTAAAGTCGAACAGAGAACAGCTGCTGATGCATGGAGGTTTGAGAAGGAAGTCGGTGTTACGAGACGTTAATTACACCATCGCCTCTCTCTCCTGGTGATCCATTAACAGCTTCATCCCATCCCTGTGTCGTTCAATCAGAGGCTGCAGGTTTTTAAAGCGATCGTATTTCAGCACACTCATCAAAATCAAGGCGTCTTCCAGCTGCTGATGAAGGTGAGCATGTGATCAGGCTGAGAGGATCTGTCATGTCTGGTCTGGTCCTGCAGTTCAGCTGCAGATGCAGAGGCACTCGCTGCACCCTGCACTTAAAACCTGACTCAGAGAGCGCCGCTCTTTCATTAACCGTGGACAACACAGTTTGTATTTCTTTTGCAAAAAATTTAAAACAATCTAAACACCCAGATTGGTAACAGACCGTCCGCTACAGTGTGGCTTTAAAACCAAATTAAAAAAAGACTGACAGTGACCCAATGACGAGGTTTAGAGAGGTTTTAGAAAATTTAAATCCCTGTGAGAAACAGAGGGATTTCTTATGGAAACCACCAAGAAGTGCAGTAAAACATCATCATAACTTCCTACTGAGGCCCACAGACAGACTCTAAGGCACCACAGGGATATTATTGGAATATTACTGGGGACATAAATGAGTTTTTTAAAGTCCTTGAGGGGCTTCAAGTGGGTCCTCTGCAAAACGAGGCTTAATAGCTTCATTTCACTGGAAGCTGTGATGATACAAATCAAGATGCGAATGATTATTTTAACATTGTGCTTTGTATGTGCTGAAGAATGACATCTAAACAATTTAATAGCTAACACAAACCTAATATTTTTTCATATCTGGGTCTACACGGGGCAGAATGACTTCAAATGTTGTTCCACGGCTTAATGAAAAGTCAACATGAGGGTCCAGAGGATGGGCAAAGGTCATATGAACACTACAATGGGGATATTACAGAGATGCCAAAGAAGAACAGCAGTGTGAAGCAGGACTGCACTACATAGACAAAAATTTAAAACCTTGATATTTATACAAAATACCTCGATAACAATACGATATACGACACGACTGTAGGTTCGCATTAATTTGAAATTTTAAGTGTAACAACAGTGAAAATTAAAACACCAACTGGGAGTAGAAAATGCACTTATTTCACCAAATATGTTATTGATCACTGATCAAACTCTAAATGTGATATCGCTCATATCGCTGCCTTTTGAGATATTATTATCACGCATGTTCATATCTAGATAACGATATGATAACGATATACCGTTCAGTGTTACCAAAGCACGCACAAATCACTACAATATTATAGTTCACTAGATTAAATGCAAATATAGGAATATTATAGAGATAATAAAGAGGATGAGGCACAACTTGAGCAGCACAGAAACACTTCTAGAGACTTTTTAGACAAAACTCATCATCAGATTGTACTGATCATCGCCACAAACTACTTTTAAGAGTCTGTACATGATGCAGAGGCCGTGACAGGGCCGTGCGAGGTGATGTCTGGTGTTTGTTTTACCTGGAGGAAGTGGCGACGAAGTCTCCGTCCAGCAGCCGCAACTTGCAGAACAGAACTCCGTTGACAAAAGGCACGGCGGTCAGCTCCTCCAGGGTCAGCTGGGTCTGGAACTTAAATTTCTTCTTTTTCACGAAGAAAGCCATCGCTGTGCTGTCGGCTCGAGCATAAAACACGCGGCTCACTTAAAACTTTTAAAAAATGAAGTGGCGAGGAGGAGGAAGGTGGAAGCGTCCCTGCTGCTGCTGTTGTTACTGCGTATCTTCATCCGAACTCCCCTTCAGAGATGATTCAGCGCACAAATCTGACGGAGAAACCCACCGCCACGGGTTAAAAAACCGATTCAAATGCAGAATGTGTGCGTGTATGAAAGTTTAAAAAGTGAGAAAAGGCCTACCTGAAGACATTTCGGGAGGCTGGAGGGTTCTACTCGGGGCGGTTCAGCAACAGAAAACTGACAGAAGAAGACTTCACCTCCTTTTCTTTTCGGGTGCCGAGAGGAACTTTGGACCGCGAGCGTCAAGCCGGACAGCGATATCAAACACGACTTCCGGAACAGCCTTTTCAGAAGAAAAGCCCCGTCACTACAGCGCTCCTCATCTCAAGTCCTGTCGAGTTTGCAGCATTGAACACGATTTTAAAATAAAAGTTTAAAAAAAAACAAAAAAAAAAAAACGATAAAATTATAATGATAATCTTATTATCATTAGAAATATAAAAATATCAGCAACAATAATGATATACATAATTATCATTGTTATTGTTTTTATTATGATTGTTTATCTTTTGTAGTAGAGGTAGTAGTAGTAGTAGTAGTAGTAGTTGTAGTAGTAGTAATAGTAGTAGTTGTTGTTGTTGTTGTTGTGATTGTCATTATCATTATTAAATTATAAAATAAGCGAAAGTCAATGAATACAATTTAAAGGACCCAAAAATTCATTAAAACAATTACAAAGGGTATTGGGAGAATTAAAATCGAATGTCACATAATTTAAATATTGACAATTAAAACATTGTTTCATATTAACAATAAACTCAGTAGAAAACTTTGTCCTAAGAGAATATAAAAACCTAAAAACTAAACTCTGCAAACACACTCACTCAGGGTGGAAGTTATTTAGGATATTTTTCTTATCAGAGAGAACAGTGATATGCAATCTGTGATCCTTAAATTACAAAGTGCACTAATTTGAGACTTTACGGGGAAGAAAATTATTGAAGCACATAAAGCAACACTGCAAAAAAGAGGACTTTGAACCACTGACCATGAAACACTCACAAAAAAAATCACGTGCAGAAGTCAAAAGTCTACACGTCCTCGAAAGTCACAGTTTCTTTTACTCCATTTACTCCCCATTTAATGACACATGTCCTAAGATTTATTTGGATTTCCACAGCAAAACAGTCAAAGCAATAACAAGAGGATCCTCATTTCAGAAAAGGTGCATGTTGTGTCTATAGCCAATCGAAAGTTCAAAAAATGATTTAATGAAATTTAATATCATATCCCAATGGAATAAAACTGAGGAAATTTTAGAAAGTGTGAAAACTTTTGATATCAACTGAATGGCAGGGTGCCCCACAAATAATAAAAAATAAATACATTAATTAGACATCATTCATAAATCTTAAACAGTGTAGCTCATCTGTTACCCTGGAAAAGAGTATTTTAACTCAGAGATATGTCATAAATGTTCCTAAAAATTCATAAAAGCCCATAAAGGCTGTAGAATGGGGCCTTTTTCCGGCTGGAACCTTTGAAACGTCTAATTTTGAGTGACACGTTTTATGCTTTTATTATGGAGGCTGAATAGATCAACTTCCGGTTCTGTCCTTGTTTTCTCCGGGCTGCTTGACGAGCCGCCTCGGACCCACAAAGTACTGCCAGCTGCAGCGTCCTCATGCTGGCGCTGCGCCCCCGTGTGGCCATAATGTGAACTGCAGGCACATCATGCTTCCTTCACGGTCTCCTCTGAAACTCAAAACATCTTCTTTCTTTGATTGTTCATATCACGTGTCACGTTTTCAAGGTGCTTTTTAGTCGGTAAATGATGGGAACGCTGACTATTTGACAGAGCAGATAAATTGAATATATCGATTAAATTTACTGGAACAAATGGAGCGATGGCTGATGACTGATAAGGTTTTATCTATTCAGTCAAATAAATAACCAAATTGATGAGATGCGATATATTGCGATATAAGCCCAGATCATTTTTTCACAGATGTTCACAGTTCAGAAGAAACACTGGTGCTGATCGAAAAGCAAGGCAGAAAATTCCTACTTTCCCATGTAGGCTATAAACTGCTTTAGTGGGTTTTTCTTAATTCCTACAGCAACTGAAGGCAGCATATATGTTACAGCCACAGTGGCCTTTTGCTCCTGCAGACTCTGCAGGGTTACATGGACTTTGAGTTTCTTAATGAGAGTTTTAATCAAATAAAACAAGCTGCATAATATTCCCACAGTCTGAAGTCACTGTTTTCCTGATATTCAAGTCCCAAGTCAAGAGGTTCAAGTCTTAAACAAGTCACAATGCGACCTTTACTAAATTAATGTGTTTTGTATCCTTTATTTAGCCAGGTAGGTCCCACTGAGATACAAGACCTCTTCTTCCAGGGAGTCAAGACAGCAGCGCTATTAGTGTCAGATAATAAATAAATAAATAAATATTTTTTTTAAAAATGACAGAACACATGCAATACATACAAGCAACAAAAGTGAAACAGTGAAAGAAAGTGTGGCCTGGAAGCTGTACCAGCGATATCCAAATGCAGCTCACCTCAAATCATTTATTAATGTAATATAATAAAGCAAATTTTACCTCTGCCTGCTCTGTATATGCAAATTATTGCACATGATCTATTAGCAGATCCTGTTCAACTGACCGGTCTATCTTATCTGTTAAGTTTTTTATGCCAAGGAATGGCAGGGCCCCAGTTTCTGTGTGTACTTTAGTTTAGTCTCTATGATACATATCTAAGTAATGAGGTTATGCATGATATTATCAGTTACCCTGTCGTTAAACAAAGTTCTGAATATCCAGTCTTTATTAATAACAGGAAGCTGAATAATAATCAATCATTAACTGATGAGAACGGCTGGATTTCAATAAGTTGGCACTTCTCTCCACTTCTCTTCATATGTGCATCTGTTTTGATCATTTTTCTTGCACTGAGCTGCTCATTGTTGGAAACTGGTTCATTTTCTCTCTCTCTCTCTCTGCTCGTTTTGTGATCTCATTCCTTTAACATGCTCAAAATAAAATAAACAAATAAGTGAAAATGAAATGAAAAAGTCACAAATCATTGGTGTTAAAGTCTGTCTTGATTTTGTCAAGTCGAGTCTGAGGTCATCAAGATTTCTTTATCTGTCGTTTCCAAATAAAGAAATTCTCACAGAAATCAGATTTGTGACTTGAGTCCAGGTAAAGTGCAGGTCATGTAACTCGAGTCCACAGTCCACAGTTGTTGATTTTTTTTTTTTTTTTTTTTTTTTTTTTTCTTTTTTTATGATCTACCAACGATTGATGTTAGGTTGTGTGTACTGTGTACTGTATATTGTATTTTGTTATCATAATGTGTTGTAATTTACTACTGGCTGTAACCTGAATTGCCCCAATCTGGATTCACAGTGACTTTACAGTGTTTTATACTGCTTCATAATGTTTTGTCTCCCATGGTGTCACTAGAATTGATGTGATTTTTGTCTATAGCACGTGACAATTCCAGTGTGTGTGTTCTGTATTGTACATTGGTTAATATTGGTGTACCCCCCCCCTCTTGAGAAATTGAGGACTTGGACTTGAGGACCCCCCAGAGGTGAAGTCAGATTTGCGCCCCTGCTGCCATAAATTCTACCTTTTAACAAAGTTTATAATGTTCAGTTCGTGTTGACATTGTGGAGAATGTGTGACTTTAATTCTGTGTTTATTATTGAGGTTGTAGTTTGCAGAGGTCTGCTACTGGTCTACATTATACCAAGAGGTGTTTCTGTTGTTTTGTCCTCCCTATTTATATATAATGAGAGGGGACAGAATAGTGGAAACAACTCTCAATAAAATGCAGTCCAGTCCTGTCCAGTCCATTTATTAACTGTGAGAAGGAGTTCATGACATGCAAACGCAGGACTGAGGCTGTGCAGTAGCTGAGGTCCTGCCAGCAGAGGGCAGCAGAGCTCTGGAGAAAGACCAGGACTGGCAAAGCAGCGCTTCAGTGAAGTATTTCAGTATAAACCATGTTAATATACTGTGTTAACTCTGCCACTGACACTTCTGTTGAACCACTGGTCTTACTGACAGATAATAAAAAAAAAACCAATAATAATAATAATAATAATAATAATAATAAAAGTATTAAAATGAAACACAGCTTGCATGAAATGGTCCGAAGTGAAATAATTAACGTTAAAATTAAATGTTAAAATCTGAGAGGCTGCAGCTCCAACAAATTGAAGCTGTGTTGACATGAAACTTTACATCTTTACAAAGTGCAGCTTTGGCTCGGCTGAGAGGGGAGGCCGGGGTGACGCACTCTAACACAGACTGCCAGTCACAGACCTGTGACAGACACACAGACGGTCTTTTTATCTTATTTTATTTTATTTTATTTTATTTTATTTCATTATTGCTCTTATTCTTGTAGTTTTAGAATTTTTTTTTCCTATCACCTTTTTATCTCTTTTACCATCTTTGTCTTTCAGTGTCTTTCAGTTTTTAGATAGATAGATAGACAGATAGATAGATAGATTTGCTTTATTGATCCCAAACTGGGAAATTTTACATCAAGTCTTGATTTTACTTCCATTTCGTTTTGCTCATTGTTTGGCCTTTCAGTGGTTATTTTGATTTCCGATTATTCTCTTTTGTCTGTGTGGCAGGGCCTGGTTTTCCACGTAGGGCTGAGCCAAGATCAGCTGGACACAGACAAGCTGGCTGTATTTGTTTCCAGAGAAATTATTAAATACATATTTTAATGCTGGGTGACAGAGGTTTCACTGAATGCACAGATTCATTCATTGTTGTTGTTTTCTGTTTATTTATTCTTTGTTTTTATTCCCTCTCTGCTAACTGCAGACTAACTGGTGGCTGAATGTGGAGCAGTAAAAAGGACAAGATTTCCCGCTGGAATGTGGGGCAATAAAAGGAGGAGTGAAAATACTCTGTGGGTGTTTTTGCTTCCCACCTTTGCCTGTTGGTCACATGTGCCTGTGTGTCAGGTGTCATTTCACAATAAAACCATAATATAAACACTTATGTAAACCTTATTCTGCACAAAACAACAATAACTGCGTGTTATCACCTCACTGAGATGTACCGTATCACTGCAGGATTTCTCAGTTTTTTATACAATCTTAGTCACTTTCTGACTGGCAATGTTGAGGAGACAGAAAAATGCCAGAAAGAAAGAAAGAAAGAAAGAAAGAAATCAGAATCAGAAATACATTACTGATCCCTGGGGGGAAACTGGGTCAGGAAAGAAAGGAAGAAAGAATGAATTTTCCAAATTAGCCCTACTTCAGTCTGTCCATGCAGGTAGTTTCTATGCGATTTGTCAGGGTTTCCGGTCTGTTTCCCTTCTCACTCTGTACCACAGAACTGAATGGAGATTTGTTGGTGGAAGTGAAACCATTAAAAATTTACATGTGAAAAACCCCGGCAGTAAGAGCGCTTGCTTTCCTCACACACCAACACACACACACACACTGCAGCCGAACCCACAGGCAGCAGAGGGTTAGGTCAGCGTTTCACTGGGGATTATTTCCTGCCAAAGAACGCCGGAAAACTGTATCCATCCGCTGAAACCAAACCAAGTAAAGCAATCAGAGACTGTTCCCGCCTGGTATCAAACATCCGTCCTGTGTAACGTGATCACCAGAGGACGGCTCACACCTGGCACTGACATGTGCCTCACCTGCCCCCTTGTGATTGGATCTCACTTTCCCACTAAATATGCACATGAGCACATTAAATTTCCATGCAGGGTGTTTTTTTTAGGCGAGAGAGAGCGAGACAACGAGACACAGAGAGAGAGAGATCATCAGCAAAGTTAAACAGTTGGTTACTCAGATTATTTAATTATTCCAGAGGGTTTGAGAGACTCGGGTTCTCTGCAGTAGTTTTCTGTAGTAACTGCAACACCCACATTCACACTGCCGCCTGTAATACTTCTGTGGTATTCCTGTGGTAACTCAGTTATGTCTTGGGTTAGAAAGAGTGTGTTTCATCATGCCGGGTCCCAAAATTTAAGAAAGGGGGTAGCATCCAAATTTTATATGGGAGAAAATCTCTGCATGTTTTCGTAATACATATTTTAGAGACTTTTGAGACCCCACAATTTCTCAAATCATGTTTTTAGGGGAGCTGTACTGCTGTGCATGAAAGAGTCAGGTAGGATATTTTTTTATTGGTAAAGTGGCGGTCTGGCCGGGTGTCGGGGGTGTTGGGCCGGACCAGAGCTGAAGACAGAGGGACATCAGGTGAGTAGGGGGTCTTTCGATGCGTCCTGGGACACGGGTCTGTTTACACTTCCAAAGCAATGTGGAAAAAAGCATGACCCGAGTGAGTGGATCTCAAGACACTTTCAGGACACTCTGCTGCTGTTTCCACCTGAACTCAGAGGTGTCGGATTATGATCGGATTTCTCAGGACGGATGTTAACACCGGGGGAAACGGGGTCACAGACTCAGAGGTGTTCAAGCTGGCAGATGTACTGGTTTGCTGATGTTCTAAATATGATGCAAAATGTGGTGCAATAAAAGCAGAAACTCTCACTAAATGGAAACAGGGTGGGTGTAGTTGCTTCCTATCTCCTCCTCACGGTCACATGTGTGTGTCAGGTGTCCTTTCATATCAAAACCATGATATGACCGTTTATGTAAACCTTATTCTGTACAAAACAACAACAACAGAGTGTTTGAAGCGCCGAGGTTAAAGTGCTGAGGAGCTGCGTCCTGTTTGTCACACATCTTGTGTCTCTGTCGTAACGTTTATCTGTCAATGTGTGACACTGAGCGCTCACCAGCACAACAACAGTGTTAGTGTTAAAAATATGTTATCTTGTGCGGGTATTCAATAACTTTCAATTTGAACACTTTTCCTTTAAAATTTGACAGAAAACCCCCAGCTTAAAATAAAAATCTGTATATCCCTTTCATGCATGAATTATGAAAGCCTGAGTCAAGATTTTTTTCTTATGTGTTTTTACTCTTCTTAGGGCATGAACACTTTTGTGAGTCTCCATACTTCTTTAAGGATGCAGGACTGGTATTAACATGTCATGATACTAGTATTAATATGTTTTCAGCAACAAGAACTGACAGTCTCTGTATAAACCTCAATGGGGGGAGCAGCAGAGAGCATTCTAACAGCTGATATGCAATCCCACCATAGAAACCATTGCATTTAGGAGAAAATGACTTTAAACAGCTGTCCATTGTAGTGACCACTATGCGTGAAAGGGATATTATCCTTTCAATACTTTTTTTTATAAATCTTTCAATGCAGAATTAATTTGCCACTGATTAATTTAAGCTGGGGAACAAAGATCACACCTTTAACAC